>NW_027033252.1:0-5929 GCF_034236695.1 Oncorhynchus nerka | reverse complement strand
AGTATAACAGACAATAGGGAAAGAGGATACCTAGTTAAATGGTGACGAGTATAACAGACAATAGGGAAAGAGGAGAGAGGGATACCTAGTTAAATGGTGACAGTATAACAGACAATAGGAAGGGAGAGGGATACCTAGTTAAATGGTGACAGTATAACGGACAATAGGGAAAGAGGAAAAGAGGATACCTAGTTAAATGCGTGACAGTATAACAGACAATAGGGAAAGAGGGATACCTAGTTAAATGGTGACAGTATAACAGACAATAGGGAAAGAGGAAAGAGGGATACCTAGTTAAATGGTGACAGTATAACAGACAATAGGGAAAGAGGGATACCTAGTTAAATGGTGACAGTATAACAGACAATAGGGAAAGAGAGATACCTAGTTAAATGGTGACAGTATAACAGACAATAGGGAAAGAGGAAAGAGGGATACCTAGTTAAATGGTGACAGTATAACAGACAATAGGGAAGAGGAGAGGGATACCTAGTTAAATGGTGACAGTATAACAGACAATAGGGAAAGAGGAAAAAGGGATACCTAGTTAAATGGTGACAATTATAACAGACAATAGGGGAAAGAAGGAAAGAGGGATGCCTGGTTAAATGGTGACAGTATAACAGACAATAGGGAAAGAGGAAAGAGGATACCTAGTTAAATGGTGACAGTATAACAGACAATAGGGAAAAGGAGGGATACCCTGGTCATCAGGTGACAATTATAACAGATGTCAGGGAAAGAAGAGAAGAGGGATGACCTGGATTAAATCAGGTGACAGTATAATAACAGACAATAGAGGAAAGAGGGATACCTAGTTAAATGGTGAACAACAGTATAACAACAGACAATAGGAAGAATACCCTAGTTAAGTGGTGACAGTATAACAGACAATAGGGAAAGAGGAAAGAGGGATACCCAGTTAAATGGTGACAGTATAACAGACAATAAAGGGAAGGAGGATCTACCTGGGTCATCTTAGGTGACAATTAGTAATGAACAATAAAGGGAAGGAAAAAGAAGAGGGATCAAAGAGGAGAGGGATACCTAGTTAAATGGTGACAGTATAATAGAAAATAAAGGGAAGAGGATACCTAGTTAAATGGTGGAAAGACAATAGGGGGAAAGAGGGATACCTAGTTAAATGCAGACAGTATAACAGACAATAGGGAAAGAGGAATACCTAGTTAAATGGTGACAGTATAACAGACAATAGGGAAAGAGGGATACCTAGTTAAATGGTGACAGTATATAAACAGACAATAGGGAAAGAGAAAGAGGATACCTAGTTAAATGGTGACAGTATAACAGACAATAGGGAAAGAGGGATACCTAGTTAAATGGTGACAGTATAACAGACAATAGGGAAAGAGATACCTAGTTAAATGGTGACAGTATAACAGACAATAGGGAAAGAGGAGAGGGATACCTAGTTAAATGGTGACAGTATAACAGACAATAGGGAAAGAGGAAAGAGGATACCTAGTTAAATGGTGACAGTATAACAGACAATAGGGAAAGAGGAAAGAGGGATACCTAGTTAAATGGTGACAGTATAACAGACAATAGGGAAAGAGGGATACCTAGTTAAATGGTGACAGTGTAACAGACAATAGGGAAAGAGGAAAGAGGGATACCTAGTTAAATGGTGACAGTATAACAGACAATAGGGAAAGAGGAAATAGGGATACCTAGTTAAATGGTGACAGTATAACAGACAATAGGGAAAGAGGGTTACCTAGTTAAATGGTGACAGTATAACAGACAATAGGGGAAGAGGAAAGAGGGATACCTAGTTAAATGGTGACAGTATAACAGACAATAGGGAAAGACGGATACCTAGTTAAATGGTGACAGAAAAAGGGAAAGAGGAAAGAGGATACCTAGTTAAATGGTGACAGTCTCGCTGATAATAAAAAAGAGGATCTTTTCTTAGTTCAAATCAAAGTGAAACAGTATAACAGACAATAAGTAGGGAGAAAGAGGAAAGAGAAAGATACCCTAGTTAATCGTGAAGCAGTATAACAGACAATAGGGAAAGAGGGAGATACCTAGTTAAATGGTGACAGTATAACAGACAATAGGGAAGAGAGGGATACCTAGTTAAATGGTGACAGTATAACAGACAATAGGGAAAGAGGAAAGGGATACCTAGTTAAATGGTGACAGTATAACAGACAATAGGAAAGAGGAAAGAGGGATACCTAGTTAAATGGTGACAGTATAACAGACAATAGGGAAAGAGGGATACCTAGTTAAATGGTGACAGTATAACAGACAATAGGGAAAGAGGAAAGAGGGATACCTAGTTAAATGGTGACAGTATAACAGACAATAGGGAAAGAGGAAAGAGGGATACCTAGTTAAATGGTGACAGTATAACAGACAATAGGGAAAGAGGAAAGAGGGATACCTAGTTAAATGGTGACAGTATAACAGACAATAGGGAAGAGGAAAGGGATACCTAGTTAAATGGTGACAGTATAACAGACAATAGGAAGAGGAAAGAGGGATACCTAGTTAAATGGTGACAGTATAATGACAATAGGAAAGAGGAGGATACCTAGTTAAATGGTGACAGTATAACAGACAATAGGAAAAGAAGGAAAGATACCTAGTTAAATGGTGACAGTATAACAGACAATAGGGAAAGAGGAAAAGGGATACCCAGTTAAATGGTGACAATTATAACAGACAATAGGGAAAGGAAAGGGATACCTAGTTAAATGGTGACAATTATAACAGACAATAGGAAAGATGAAAGAGGGATACCTAGTTAAATGGTGACAGTATAACAGACAATAGGGGAAGAGGAAAGAGAAATACCTAGTTAAATGGTGACAGTATAACAGACAATAGGAAAGAGGAGAGAGGGATACCTAGTTAAATGGTGACAGTATAACAGACAATAGGGAAAAGAAGGAAAGGGATACCTAGTTAATGGTGACAGTATAACAGACAATAGGGAAAGAGGAAAGATACCTAGTTAAATGGTGACAGTATAAACAGACAATAGGGAAAGAGGGATACCTAGTTAAATGGTGACAGTATAACAGACAATAGGAAAGAAAAGAGGGATACCTAGTTAAATGGTGACAGTATAACAGACAATAGGAAAGGGAAAGAGGGATACCTAGTTAAATGGTGACAGTATAACAGACAATAGGAAAGAGGAAAGAGGGATACCTAGTTAAATGGTGACAGTGTAACAGACAATAGGGAAAGAGAGGATACCTAGTTAAATGGTGACAGGTAACAGACAATAGGGAAAGAAGAGAGGATACCTAGTTAAATGGTGACAGTATAACAGACAATAGGGAAAGAGGGATACCTAGTTAAATGGTGACAGTATAACGACAATAGGAAAGAGAAAGAGGGATACCTGGTTAAATGGTGACAGTATAACAGACAATAGGGAAAGAGGGATACCTAGTTAAATGGTGACAGTATAACAGACAATAGAGAAAGAGGAAAGAGGGAGGAATGGTTAAATGGTGACAGGAAAAGGGAAAGAGGATGCCTGGTTAAATGGTGACAGTGTAACAGACAATAGGGAAAAGAGGAGGGATACCTAGTTAAATGGTGACAGTATAACAATAAAGGAAAGAGGATCACTTAGTTAAATGGTGACAGTATAACAGACAATAGGGAAAAGAGGGATACCTAGTTAAATGGTGATGGTATAACAGACAATAGGGAAAGAAGGGATACCTAGTTAAATGGTGACAGTATAACAGACAATAGGGAAAGAGGGATACTCTGGATTAATTGGTGACAGTATAACAGACAATAGGGAAAGAGGAAAGAGGATACCTAGTTAAATGGTGACAGTATAACAGACAATAGGGAAAAGAAAGAGGGATACCTAGTTAAATGGTGACAGTATAACAGACAATAAAGGAAAGAAGAGAAAGAGGATACCCTAGTTAAATGGTGACAGTATAACAGACAATAGGAAAGAGGAGAGAGGGATACCTAGTTAAATGGTGACAGTATAACATATCAATAGGAAAGAGGAAAGAGGGATACTAGTTAAATGGTGACAGTATAACAGACAATAGGAAAGAGGGATACCTAGTTAAATGGTGACAGTATAATAGACAATAGGAAAGAGGGAACCTAGTTAAATGGTGACAGTATAATAGGGAAAGAGGAGAGAGAGGGATACAGGGAAAGACAATAGGGAAAGAGGGATACCTAGTTAAATGGTGACAGTATAACAGACAATAGGGAAAGAGGAAAGAGGGATACCTAGTTAAATGGTGACAGTATAACAGACAATAGGGAAAGAGGAGAGAGGGATACCTAGTTAAATGGTGACAGTATAACAGACAATAGGGAAAGAGGGATACCTAGTTAAATGGTGACAGTATAACAGACAATAGGGAAAGAGGGATACCTAGTTAAATGGTGACAGTATAACAGACAATAGGGAAAGAGGGATACCTAGTTAAATGGTGACAGTATAACAGACAATAGGGAAAGAGGGATACCTAGTTAAATGGTGACAGTATAACAGACAATAGGGAAAGAGGAAAGAGGGATACCTAGTTAAATGGTGACAGTATAACAGACAATAGGGAAAGAGGAAAGAGGGATACCTAGTTAAATGGTGACAGTATAACAGACAATAGGAAAGAGGAAAGAGGGATACCTAGTTAAATGGTGACAGTATAACAGACAATAGGAAAGAGGAAAGAGGGATACCTAGTTAAATGGTGACAGTATAACAGACAATAGGGAAAGAGGGATACCTAGTTAAATGGTGACAGTATAACAGACAATAGGGAAAGAGGATGCCTAGTTAAATGGTGACAGTATAACAGACAATAGGGAAAGAGGGATACCTAGTTAAATGGTGACAGTATAACAGACAATAGGGAAAGAGGGATACCTAGTTAAATGGTGACAGTATAACAGACAATAGGAAAGAGGGATACCTAGTTAAATGGTGACAGTATAACAGACAATAGGGAAGAGGAAAGAGGATACCTAGTTAAATGGTGACAGTATAACAGACAATAGGGAAAGAGGAAAGAGGGATACCTAGTTAAATGGTGACAGTATAACAGACAATAGGGAAAGAGGGATACCTAGTTAAATGGTGACAGTATAACAGACAATAGGGAAAGAGGGTTACCTAGTTAAATGGTGACAGTATAACAGACAATAGGGAAGAGGAAGAGGATACCTAGTTAAATGGTGACAGTATAACAGACAATAGGGAAAGAGGATACCTAGTTAAATGGTGACAGTATAACAGACAATAGGGAAAGAGGAAAGAGGGATACCTAGTTAAATGGTGACAGTATAACAGACAATAGGGAAAGAGGAAGAGGGATACCTAGTTAAATGGTGACAGTATAACAGACAATAGGGAAAGAGGAGAGAGGGATACCTAGTTAAATGGTGACAGTATAACAGACAATAGGAAAGAGGAAGAGGGATACCTAGTTAAATGGTGACAGTATAACAGACAATAGGGAAAGAGGAAAGGGATACCTAGTTAAATGGTGACAGTATAACAGACAATAGGGAAAGAGGGATACCTAGTTAAATGGTGACAGTATAACAGACAATAGGGAAAGAGGAAAGAGGGATACCTAGTTAAATGGTGACAGTATAACAGACAATAGGGAAAGAGGGATACCTAGTTAAATGGTGACAGTATAACAGACAATAGGGAAAGAGGAGAGAGGGATACCTAGTTAAATGGTGACAGTATAACAGACAATAGGGAAAGAGGAGAGAGGGATACCTAGTTAAATGGTGACAGTATAACAGACAATAGGGAAAGAGGAAAGAGGGATACCTAGTTAAATGGTGACAGTATAACAGACAATAGGGAAAGAGGAAAGAGGGATACGTAGTTAAATGGTGACAGATATAACAGACACTAGGAAAGAGGAAAGAGGGGATACCTAGTTAA
>NW_027033251.1:0-5928 GCF_034236695.1 Oncorhynchus nerka | reverse complement strand
GTGCCTGGACATTACATTTACATTTAAGTCATTTAGCAGACGCTCTTATCCAGAGCGACTTACAAATTGGTGCATTCACCTTATGACCTCCAGTGGAACAGTAGTGCATCTAAATCTTTTCAGGGGAGGGGGTGAGAGGGATTACTTTATCCTATCCTAGGTATTCCTTAAAGAGGTGGGGTTTCAGGTGTCTCCGGAAGGTGGTGATTGACTCCGCTGTCCTGGCGTCGTGAGGGAGTTTGTTCCACCATTGGGGGCCAGAGCAGCGAACAGTTTTGACTGGGCTGAGCGGAACTGTACTTCCTCAGTGGTAGGGAGGCGAGCAGGCCAGAGGTGGATGAACGCAGTGCCCTTGTTTGGGTGTAGGGCCTGATCAGAGCCTGGAGGTACTGAGGTGCCGTTCCCTCACAGCTCCGTAGGCAAGCACCATGGTCTTGTAGCGGATGCGAAGCTTCAACTGGAAGCCAGTGGAGGGAGCGGAGGAGCGGGGTGACGTGAGAGAACTTGGGAAGGTTGAACACCAGACGGGCTGCGGCGTTCTGATGAGTTGTAGGGGTTTAATGGCACAGGCAGGGAGCCCAGCCAACAGCGAGTTGCAGTAATCCAGACGGGAGATGACAAGTGCCTGGATTAGACCTGCGCCGCTTCCTGTGTGAGGCAGGGTCAGACGGCGGATGTTGTATATATGAACCTACAGGAACGGGCCACCGCCTTGATGTTATTTGAGAACGACAGGGTGTTGTCCAGGATCACGAGGTTCTTAGCGCTCTGGGAGGAGGACACAGTGGAGTTGTCAACCGTGATGGCGAGATCATGGAACGGGCAGTCCTTCCCCGGGAGGAAGAGCAGCCTGTCTTGCCGAGGTTCAGCTTGAGGTGATGATCCGTCATCCACACTGATATGTCTGCCAGACATGCAGAGATGAATATCGCCACCTGGTCATCAGAAGGGGGAAAGGAGAAGATTAATTGTGTGTCGTCTGCATAGCAATGATAGGAGAGACCATGTGAGGTTATGACAGAGCCAAGTGACTTGGTGTATAGCGAGAATAGGAGAGGGCCTAGAACAGAGCCCTGGGGGACACCAGTGGTGAGAGCACGTGGTGAGGGAGACGGATTTCGCCACGCCACCTGGTAGGAGCGACTCTGTCAGGTAGGACGCAACTAAGCGTGGGCCGCGCCGGAGATGCCCAACTCGGAGAGGGTGAGAGGAGGATCTGGATGGTTCAGCATCAAGGCAGCCGATAGGTCTAGAATCACATATGTCAGAGTCAAGGCCTGGCAATACATCCGGCCCAAGCAAGAAGGTTTTTTTACGCCCCTGGGATGATCTTGATTTATTATTAGAACCGCCCGCAAAGCAAGCCGGCAGCCCGCAGATCTTTACACCGCACCAATACTACATTTCACAATGCAAGGTGACGGACCGAGCAGTGGCTGCTTCATTTCAATATTTATTGTGGCACAGCAGTCGTCAGCATCACAGTAAAATTAACTTTCAGATACCCATCAAAAATGAAACGAAGGTGGATACTGAGAACCGGGTTTCAAACAAGGTGGGAGTCGGAGTATATGTTCACGAAGGTAGCTGGAAACCTGTGTGTCTTCTGTGTGGAGAAAGTGTGGCGGTACTGAAAGAGTATATAATCTGAGACGACATTATGAAACGAAACACGCGGACAAAAACAAGAATATGGACATGGAACAAAGGCTAAAGGCAGAGGAATTAAAACGAGGCCTCAAATCTCGACAGGCTCTGTTCAAAAAGCCAAATCACAAGGCCAGGCTGCTGTCAAGGCCAGTTTTATTTTTGGCAGAAGAGATCGCTAACAGTCCGGCCATTTACGGAGGGGATTTCATCAAAAACTGCATGATTAAAGTTTAAGGCAACTCTTTTTAAATGTGAGTCTGAGCAGAAACACCATTGCCGAGAGTAGACCAGTTGTCCATCAATCTAAAAGAGCAGCTTGTGAAAAAGGAAAAGATTTTATTGCATATTCCTTGGCTGTGGATGAGAGCACCGACATTTCTGACATTGCCCAGTTGTCAATTTCATCCGCGGAGTGGACTCCAACCTAAGCGTGACAGAGGAGTTTTTGGTTTACGTCCTATGCATGGCACAACTACGGGGCATGATTTGTATGAAAGGTGTCCAAGATGTGTAAATGAGATGAAGCTGCCTTTGGGAAAACTCGTGGGTTTGACAACCGACGGAGCACCTGCGATGTGGACACAGGAGCGGACTGGTGGCGAAGATACGGGAAAAGATGCAAGAGGAAAACGCGACAGGTGAGCTGACAGCTTATCATTGTATCATACACCAGGAAGCGTTGTGCGGTAAAGCCTTGAAAATGGAGCATGTAATGAGCATCATCACGTACAGTTAATCCTTTATCAGAGCCAAAGGTTTGAATCACCGCCAGTTCAAGGCATTTCTGACGGAGTTAGAAACGGAGCATGGTGATTTGCCTTATCACACAGAGGTGCGATGGCTAAGCCAGGGAAAGGTGCTTCAAAGATGTTTCGAGCTTCGTGAGGAGATTTGTCTGTTCTTGGACAGCAAAGGGAAAGACACAACACAACTCCCGAGACGAAATGTTTCTGTGTGAAATGGCTTTTTCTGTGTGACATTACAGCGGAGTCATCTGAATGCAATAAACTTTGCAGCTGCAGGGTCGGGATCGTGTCATCTCTGATATGTACAGTACAGTGAGAAGGCATTTAAAACCAAACTGACTCTGTGGGAGACGAGATGCGGAAAGAAAATTTGAGCCACTTTCCCAGCTGCCAGACCATGAAAGAAGCTCTCTACCAGTGCGTTCCCGAGCACAGTTGGCTGATAAAATAGGTATGCTTGCCGCTGACTTTCGACGCCGATTTGCTGACTTTGAAGCACAAAAGCAGGTTGGAACTGCTTCCATTAACCCATTGCTGTTGACGTGGAAAGCTCACCACCAAACCTCCAAATGGAGTTGATTGACCTCAATGCAATGATGCACTGAGGGCAAAATATGCGGCAGTGGGTGCTGCGGGACCATACGTTCCTCCCGGCACAATGCCAGCTGCGCATCAGGCTGCTCAAACGTTGTCTATGTTTGGCAGCACATACCCCTCATGAACAACTTTTTCTTTGATGAACCCTGAACAAAACATCACACAGAAGTCGACTACTGCTGAACACCTCCACTCAATTCTGATTTCTTCAGCTCAGAGCCTTACCCCGAACTTGATGAACTTGTGGAAAGATGGGACACCACCAAGTATCACCCTCAACCTCAAACAAGTGAACATTACTGTGCAATCACATATTTAGAGTTTTTACTCAGTTCAAGTTTAAAAGTTAAAATTTAATATTTATTTCTGCATGTTACTTCTCCTTAAACAAAGTGTTGTTTTTGATTAATAGATTTTTGCACTTTATTTTTGTATTTCAATCCAATTATATTTTAAAAAATATTTCAGTTGAGTGGATGATAGAAAATTGCTATTATTGTTTTTCTTTGAAGTAAATTTAGCCCACTTTTGCTAAAATAGAAAATATAGTCTACTGATGGTGCCTTGAATACGGTTTCTTTCATTTTAATGTTCATGTTATGGGGATATTTATATAAAGGAAATTTGTCTTTTGTGTCTGTTGAAAATTAAAGATTACTGACAGAGCCATGAAAATATTGCTTTATTTATCTGATCATATTGTAATATATTTGTTAGGTTTCAGTAGGTTCAATTAGGTTCGCTGACTATATCGTCATTTAAAAAATTTTCAATGAACATTACCGAACAGTCCGGCCCTCGTCTTGTAGCTGATTTTTTATTTGGCCCTCCGTCCATTTGACACCCCTGGTCTAGAAGGATGAGAGCAGAGGGAGAGAGGTTAGCTTTAGCAGTGCGGAGCGCCTCAAGTGATACAGAGAAGAGCAGTCTCAGTTGAATGACTAGTCTTGAAACCTGACTGGATTTGGATCAAGAAGGTCATTCTAGAGAGATAGCGGGAGGCAGCTGGCCAGGACGGCACGTTCAAGAGTTTTGGAGAGAAAAGAAAGAAGGGATACTGGTCTGTAGTTTGACATCGGAGGGGATCAGTGTAGGTTTTTTCAGAAGGGTGCAACTCTCGCTGGCTCTTGAAGACGGAAGGGGCGTAGCCAGCGGTCAGGATGAGTTGATGAGCGAGGTGGGTAAGGGAGAAGGTCTCCGGAAATGGTCTGGAGAAGAGAGGAGGGGATAGGGTCAAGCGGGCAGGTTGTTGGGCGACCCGGCCGTCACAAGACGAGATTTCATCTGGAGAGAGAGGGAGAAAGGAGTCAGAGCACAGGGTAGGGCAGTGTGAGCAGAACCAGCGGTGTCGTTTGACTGCAAGCGGGATCGGATGTCGTCGACCTTCTTTCAAAATGGTTGGCCAAGTCATCTGCAGAGGAGGAGGGGGGGAGAGGGGGGGAGGGGAGGATTCGGAGGGAGGAAGGTTGCAAAGAGCTTCCCTGGGTTAGAGGCAGATGCTTGGAATTTGAGGTGGTAGAAAGTGGCTTTAGCAGCAGAGAGAAGAAAAATGGAGGAGTGAAAGGATGTCAGGTCCGCAGGGAGGCGGAGATTTTCACTCCATTTCCCACATTCGGCTGCCCGGAGCCCTGTTCTGTGAGCGCAATGAGTCGTCCCGAGCACGGAGCGGGAGGGAGGGACCGAGCCGGCCTGGAGGGATAGGGGACACCAGAGAGTCAAAGGGATGCAGAAAAGGGAGGGAGAGGAGGTTGAGGAGGCAGAATCAGGAGATAGGTTGGAGAAGGTTTGAGCAGAGGGAAGAGATGATAGGATGGAAGAGGAGAGTAGCGGGGAGAGAGAAGCGAAGGTTGGGACGGCGCGATACCATCCAGTAGGGGGCAGTGTGGGAAGTGTTGGATGAGAGCGAGAGGAAAAAGGATACAAAGGTAGTGGTCGGAGACTTGGAGGAGTTACTTGAGTTAGTGGAGGAACAGCATCTAGTAAAGATGAGGTCGTATTTCCTGCCTTGTGAGTAGAGGGGAAAGAGTGAGAGGAGTGAGGTCAAAAGGGGAGGAGTGGAAAGAAGGAGGCAGAGAGGAATGAGTCAAAGGTAGGCGTGGGGAGGTTAAAAGTCGCCCCAGAACTGAGGGTGAGCCGTCCTCAGGAAAGGAGCTTATCAAGGCATCAAGCTCATTGATGAACTCTCGAGGGAACCTGGAGGGCGATAAATGATAAGGATGTTAAGCTTGAGGGCTGGTAACTGTGACAGCATGGAATTCAAAGGAGGCGATAGACAGATGGGTAAGGGAGAAAGAAGAATGACCACTTGGGAAGATGGGGATCCCGGTGCCACCACCCGCTGACCAGAAGCTCTCGGGGTGTGCGAGAACACGTGGGCAGACGAAGAGAGCAGTAGGAGGCTAGCAGTGTTGTCTGTGGTGATCCATGTTTCCGTCAGTGCCAAGAGTCGAGGGACTGGGTGGAGGAGACATAGGCGGGAGATGAACTCTGCCTTGTGGCCGCAGATCGGCCCAGTTCCAGAGGCTACCGGAGACCTGGAACTCCACGTGGGTCGTGCGGCTGGGACCACCACCAGATTAGGGTGGCCGCGGCCACGTCGGTGTGGGGGAGCGTTTGTATGGTCTGTGCAGAAGGAGAGAACAGGGATAGACAGACACATAGTTGACAGGCTACACAGAGGCTACGCTAATGCAAAGGAGATTGGAATGACAAGTGGACTACACGTCACGAGTGTTCAGAAAGTTAAGCTTACGTAGCAAGAATCTTATTGACTAAAATGATTAAAATGATACAGTACTGCTGAAGTAGGCTAGCTGGCAGAGGCTGCGTTGTTGACTATGTAGGCTAGCTGGCATTGGCTGCGTTGTTGACGCTACACTAATCAAGTCGTTCCGTTGAGTGTAATAGTTTCTACTGTGCTGCTATTCGGGCTGGC
>NW_027033250.1:0-5928 GCF_034236695.1 Oncorhynchus nerka | reverse complement strand
AGAGGTGTGTGAGGTCTTCAACCATCCACCCTAGGGCAGAGAGGTGTGTGAGGTCTTCAACCATCCACCCTAGGGCAGAGAGGTGTGTGAGGTCTTCAACCATCCACCCTAGGGCAGAGAGGTGTGTGAGGTCTTCAACCATCCACCCTAGGGCAGAGAGGTGTGTGGGGTCTTCAACCATCCACCCTAGGGCAGAGAGGTGTGTGAGGTCTTCAACCATCCACCCTAGGGCAGAGAGGTGTGTGGGGTCTTCAACCATCCACCCTAGGGCAGAGAGGGTGTGAGGTCTTCAACCATCCACCCTAGGGCAGAGAGGTGTGTGGGGTCTTCAACCATCCACCCTAGGGCAGAGAGGTGTGTGAGGTCTTCAACCATCCACCCTAGGGCAGAGAGGTGTGTGAGGTCTTCAACCATCCACCCTAGGGCAGAGAGGTGTGTGAGGTCTTCAACCATCCACCCTAGGGCAGAGAGGTGTGTGAGGTCTTCAACCATCCACCCTAGGGCAGAGAGGTGTGTGAGGTCTTCAACCATCCACCCTAGGGCAGAGAGGTGTGTGAGGTCTTCAACCATCCACCCTAGGGCAGAGAGGTGTGTGAGGTCTTCAACCATCCACCCTAGGGCAGAGAGGTGTGTGAGGTCTTCAACCATCCACCCTAGGGCAGAGAGGTGTGTGAGGTCTTCAACCATCCACCCTAGGGCAGAGAGGTGTGTGAGGTCTTCAACCATCCACCCTAGGGCAGAGAGGTGTGTGAGGTCTTCAACCATCCACCCTAGGGCAGAGAGGTGTGTGAGGTCTTCAACCATCCACCCTAGGGCAGAGAGGTGTGTGAGGTCTTCAACCATCCACCCTAGGGCAGAGAGGTGTGTGAGGTCTTCAACCATCCACCCTAGGGCAGAGAGGTGTGTGAGGTCTTCAACCATCCACCCTAGGGCAGAGAGGTGTGTGAGGTCTTCAACCATCCACCCTAGGGCAGAGAGGTGTGAGGTCTTCAACCATCCACCCTAGGGCAGAGAGGTGTGTGTGAGGTCTTCAACCATCCACCCTAGGGCAGAGAGGTGTGTGAGGTCTTCAACCATCCACCCTAGGGCAGAGAGGTGTGTGAGGTCTTCAACCATCCACCCTAGGGCAGAGAGGTGTGTGAGGTCTTCAACCATCCACCCTAGGGCAGAGAGGTGTGTGAGGTCTTCAACCATCCACCCTAGGGCAGAGAGGTGTGTGAGGTCTTCAACCATCCACCCTAGGGCAGAGAGGTGTGTGAGGTCTTCAACCATCCACCCTAGGGCAGAGAGGTGTGTGAGGTCTTCAACCATCCACCCTAGGGCAGAGAGGTGTGTGAGGTCTTCAACCATCCACCCTAGGGCAGAGAGGTGTGTGAGGTCTTCAACCATCCACCCTAGGGCAGAGAGGTGTGTGGGTCTTCAACCATCCACCCTAGGGCAGAGAGGTGTGTGAGGTCTTCAACCATCCACCCTAGGGCAGAGAGGTGTGTGAGGTCTTCAACCATCCACCCTAGGGCAGAGAGGTGTGTGAGGTCTTCAACCATCCACCCTAGGGCAGAGAGGTGTGTGAGGTCTTCAACCATCCACCCTAGGGCAGAGAGGTGTGTGAGGTCTTCAACCATCCACCCTAGGGCAGAGAGGTGTGTGAGGTCTTCAACCATCCACCCTAGGGCAGAGAGGTGTGTGAGGTCTTCAACCATCCACCCTAGGGCAGAGAGGTGTGTGAGGTCTTCAACCATCCACCCTAGGGCAGAGAGGTGTGTGAGGTCTTCAACCATCCACCCTAGGGCAGAGAGGTGTGTGAGGTCTTCAACCATCCACCCTAGGGCAGAGAGGTGTGTGAGGTCTTCAACCATCCACCCTAGGGCAGAGAGGTGTGTGAGGTCTTCAACCATCCACCCTAGGGCAGAGAGGTGTGTGAGGTCTTCAACCATCCACCCTAGGGCAGAGAGGTGTGTGAGGTCTTCAACCATCCACCCTAGGGCAGAGAGGTGTGTGAGGTCTTCAACCATCCACCCTAGGGCAGAGAGGTGTGTGAGGTCTTCAACCATCCACCCTAGGGCAGAGAGGTGTGTGAGGTCTTCAACCATCCACCCTAGGGCAGAGAGGTGTGTGAGGTCTTCAACCATCCACCCTAGGGCAGAGAGGTGTGTGAGGTCTTCAACCATCCACCCTAGGGCAGAGAGGTGTGTGAGGTCTTCAACCATCCACCCTAGGGCAGAGAGTGTGTGAGGTCTTCAACCATCCACCCTAGGGCAGAGAGGTGTGTGAGGTCTTCAACCATCCACCCTAGGGCAGAGAGTGTGTGAGGTCTTCAACCATCCACCCTAGGGCAGAGAGGTGTGTGAGGTCTTCAACCATCCACCCTAGGGCAGAGAGGTGTGTGAGGTCTTCAACCATCCACCCTAGGGCAGAGAGGTGTGTGAGGTCTTCAACCATCCACCCTAGGGCAGAGAGGTGTGTGAGGTCTTCAACCATCCACCCTAGGGCAGAGAGGTGTGTGAGGTCTTCAACCATCCACCCTAGGGCAGAGAGGTGTGTGAGGTCTTCAACCATCCACCCTAGGGCAGAGAGGTGTGTGAGGTCTTCAACCATCCACCCTAGGGCAGAGAGGTGTGTGAGGTCTTCAACCATCCACCCTAGGGCAGAGAGGTGTGTGAGGTCTTCAACCATCCACCCTAGGGCAGAGAGGTGTGTGAGGTCTTCAACCATCCACCCTAGGGCAGAGAGGTGTGTGAGGTCTTCAACCATCCACCCTAGGGCAGAGAGGTGTGTGAGGTCTTCAACCATCCACCCTAGGGCAGAGAGGTGTGTGAGGTCTTCAACCATCCACCCTAGGGCAGAGAGGTGTGTGAGGTCTTCAACCATCCACCCTAGGGCAGAGAGGTGTGTGAGGTCTTCAACCATCCACCCTAGGGCAGAGAGGTGTGTGAGGTCTTCAACCATCCACCCTAGGGCAGAGAGGTGTGTGAGGTCTTCAACCATCCACCCTAGGGCAGAGAGGTGTGTGAGGTCTTCAACCATCCACCCTAGGGCAGAGAGGTGTGTGAGGTCTTCAACCATCCACCCTAGGGCAGAGAGGTGTGTGAGGTCTTCAACCATCCACCCTAGGGCAGAGAGGTGTGTGAGGGTCTTCAACCATCCACCCTAGGGCAGAGAGGTGTGTGAGGTCTTCAACCATCCACCCTAGGGCAGAGAGGTGTGTGAGGTCTTCAACCATCCACCCTAGGGCAGAGAGGTGTGTGAGGTCTTCAACCATCCACCCTAGGGCAGAGAGGTGTGTGAGGTCTTCAACCATCCACCCTAGGGCAGAGAGGTGTGTGAGGTCTTCAACCATCCACCCTAGGGCAGAGAGGTGTGTGAGGTCTTCAACCATCCACCCTAGGGCAGAGAGGTGTGTGAGGTCTTCAACCATCCACCCTAGGGCAGAGAGGTGTGTGAGGTCTTCAACCATCCACCCTAGGGCAGAGAGGTGTGTGAGGTCTTCAACCATCCACCCTAGGGCAGAGAGGTGTGTGAGGTCTTCAACCATCCACCCTAGGGCAGAGAGGTGTGTGAGGTCTTCAACCATCCACCCTAGGGCAGAGAGGTGTGTGAGGTCTTCAACCATCCACCCTAGGGCAGAGAGTGTGTGAGGTCTTCAACCATCCACCCTAGGGCAGAGAGGTGTGTGAGGTCTTCAACCATCCACCCTAGGGCAGAGAGGTGTGTGAGGTCTTCAACCATCCACCCTAGGGCAGAGAGGTGTGTGAGGTCTTCAACCATCCACCCTAGGGCAGAGAGGTGTGTGAGGTCTTCAACCATCCACCCTAGGGCAGAGAGGTGTGTGAGGTCTTCAACCATCCACCCTAGGGCAGAGAGGTGTGTGAGGTCTTCAACCATCCACCCTAGGGCAGAGAGGTGTGTGAGGTCTTCAACCATCCACCCTAGGGCAGAGAGGTGTGTGAGGTCTTCAACCATCCACCCTAGGGCAGAGAGGTGTGTGAGGTCTTCAACCATCCACCCTAGGGCAGAGAGGTGTGTGAGGGTCTTCAACCATCCACCCTAGGGCAGAGAGGTGTGTGAGGTCTTCAACCATCCACCCTAGGGCAGAGAGGTGTGTGAGGTCTTCAACCATCCACCCTAGGGCAGAGAGGTGTGTGAGGTCTTCAACCATCCACCCTAGGGCAGAGAGGTGTGTGAGGTCTTCAACCATCCACCCTAGGGCAGAGAGGTGTGTGAGGTCTTCAACCATCCACCCTAGGGCAGAGGTGTGTGAGGTCTTCAACCATCCACCCTAGGGCAGAGAGGTGTGTGAGGTCTTCAACCATCCACCCTAGGGCAGAGAGGTGTGTGAGGTCTTCCAACCATCCACCCTAGGGCAGAGAGGTGTGTGAGGTCTTCAACCATCCACCCTAGGGCAGAGAGGTGTGTGAGGGTCTTCCAACCATCCACCCTAGGGCAGAGAGGTGTGAGAGTTTCAACCATCCACCCTAGGCGAGAGGTGTGTGGGTCTTCAACCATCCACCCTAGGGCAGAGAGGTGTGTGAGGTCTTCAACCATCCACCCTAGGGCAGAGAGGTGTGTGAGGTCTTCAACCATCCACCCTAGGGCAGAGAGGTGTGTGAGGTCTTCAACCATCCACCCTAGGGCAGAGAGGTGTGTGAGGTCTTCAACCATCCACCCTAGGGCAGAGAGGTGTGTGAGGTCTTCAACCATCCACCCTAGGGCAGAGAGGTGTGTGAGGTCTTCAACCATCCACCCTAGGGCAGAGAGAGTGTGTGAGGTCTTCAACCATCCACCCTAGGGCAGAGAGGTGTGTGAGGTCTTCAACCATCCACCCTAGGGCAGAGAGGTGTGTGAGGTCTTCAACCATCCACCCTAGGGCAGAGAGGTGTG
This sequence comes from Oncorhynchus nerka, assembly GCF_034236695.1. NCBI lineage: Eukaryota > Metazoa > Chordata > Actinopteri > Salmoniformes > Salmonidae > Oncorhynchus > Oncorhynchus nerka. Next base: position 1,050 of record NW_027033250.1, on the reverse strand, counting down.
TGAGGTCTTCAACCATCCACCCTAGGGCAGAGAGGTGTGTGAGGTCTTCAACCATCCACCCTAGGGCAGAGAGGGTGTGGGGTCTTCAACCATCCACCCTGAGGGCAGAGAGTGTGTGAGGTCTTCCAACCATCCACCCTAGGGCAGAGAGGTGTGTGAGGTCTTCAACCATCCACCCTAGGGCAGAGAGGTGTGTGAGGTCTTCAACCATCCACCCTAGGGCAGAGAGGTGTGTGAGGTCTTCAACCATCCACCCTAGGGCAGAGAGTGTGTGAGGTCTTCAACCATCCACCCTAGGGCAGAGAGTGTGTGGGGTCTTCAACCATCCACCCTAGGGCAGAGAGGTGTGTGAGGCTCCTCAACCATCCACCCTAGGGCAGAGAGGTGTGTGAGGTCTTCAACCATCCACCCTAGGGCAGAGAGGTGTGTGAGGTCTTCAACCATCCACCCTAGGGCAGAGAGGTGTGTGAGGTCTTCAACCATCCACCCTAGGGCAGAGAGGTGGTGGTCTTCAAACCATCCACCCTAGGGCAGAGAGGTGTGTGAGGTCTTCAACCATCCACCCTAGGGCAGAGAGAGTGTGTGAGGTCTTCAACCATCCACCCTAGGGCAGAGAGAGTGTGTGGGTCTTCAACCATCCACCCTAGGGCAGAGAGGTGTGTGGGGTCTTCAACCATCCACCCTAGGGCAGAGAGGTGTGTGGGGTCTTCAACCATCCACCCTAGGGCAGAGAGGTGTGTGGGGTCTTCAACCATCCACCCTAGGGCAGAGAGGTGTGTGGGGTCTTCAACCATCCACCCTAGGGCAGAGAGGTGTGTGAGGTCTTCAACCATCCACCCTAGGGCAGAGAGGTGTGTGAGGTCTTCAACCATCCACCCTAGGGCAGAGAGGTGTGTGGGGTCTTCAACCATCCACCCTAGGGCAGAGAGGTGTGTGGGGTCTTCAACCATCCACCCTAGGGCAGGAGGTGTGTGGAGGTCTTCAACCATCCACCCTAGGGCAGAGAGGTGTGTGGGGTCTTCTAACCATCCACCCTAGGGCAGAGGTGTG
>NW_027033249.1:0-5925 GCF_034236695.1 Oncorhynchus nerka | reverse complement strand
CAAGAAGCCAACCAGGGAGACACAGCCAGGCAAGAAGCCAACCAGGGAGACACAGCCAGGCATGACGCCAACCAGGGAGACAAAGCCAGGCAAGAAGCCAACCTGGGAGACACAGCCAGGCATGACGCCAACCAGGGAGACAGCCAGGCAAGAAGCCAACCAGGGAGACACAGCCAGGCATGACGCCAACCAGGGAGACAGCCAGGCATGAAGCAAACCAGGGAGCCACAGCCAGGCATGAAGCCAACCAAGGAGACACAGCCAGGCATGAAGCCAACCAGGGAGACACAGCCAGGCATGAAAACAACCAAGGAGACACAGCCAGGCAAGAAGCCAACCAAGGAAACACAGCCAGGCATGAAGCCAACCAAGGAAACACAGCCATGCATGAAGCCAACCAGGGAGACACAGCCAGGCATGAAGCCAACCAAGGAAACACAGCCATGCATGAAGCCAACCAGGGAGACACAGCCAGGCATGAAGCCAACCAGGGAGACACAGCCAGGCATGAAGCCAACCAGGGAGACACAGCCAGGCATGAAGCCAACCAGGGAGACACAGCCAGGCATGAAGCCAACCAGGAAGACACAGCCAGGCATGAAGCCAACCAGGGAGACACAGCCAGGCATGAAGCCAACCAGTGAGACACAGCCAGGCAAGAAGCCAACCAGGGAGACACAGCCAGGCATGACGCCAACCAGGGAGACAGCCAGGCATGAAGCCAACCAGGGAGCCACAGCCAGGCATGAAGCCAACCAAGGAGACACAGCCAGGCATGAAGCCAACCAAGGAAACACAGCCAGGCATGAAGCCAACCAAGGAAACACAGCCATGCATGAAGCCAACCAAGGAAACACAGCCAGGCATGAAGCCAACCAAGGAAACACAGCCATGCATGAAGCCAACCAGGGAGACACAGCCAGGCATGAAGCCAACCAGGGAGACACAGCCAGGCATGAAGCCAACCACGGAGACACAGCCAGGCATGAAGCCAACCAGGGAGACACAGCCAGGCATGAAGCCAACCAGGAAGACACAGCCAGGCATGAAGCCAACCAGGGAGACACAGCCAGGCATGAAGCCAACCAGGGAGACACAGCCAGGCAAGAAGCCAACCAGGGAGACACAGCCAGGCATGACGCCAACCAGGGAGACAGCCAGGCATGAAGCCAACCAGGGAGCCACAGCCAGGCAAGAAGCCAACCAAGGAGACACAGCCAGGCATGAAGCCAACCAGGGAGACACAGCCAGGCATGAAGCCAACCAAGGAAACACAGCCAGGCATGAAGCCAACCAGGGAGACACAGCCAGGCATGAAGCCAACCAAGGAGACACAGCCAGGCAAGAAGCCAACCAGGGAGACACAGCCAGGCATGAAGCCAACCAGGGAGACACAGCCAGGCATGAAGCCAACCAGGGAGACACAGCCAGGCATGGAGCCAACCAGGGAGACACAGCCAGGCATGAAGCCAACCAGGGAGCCACAGCCAGGCATGAAGCCAACCAGGAGACACAGCCAGGCATGAAGCCAACCAGGAGACACAGCCAGGCATGAAGCCAACCAGGGAGACACAGCCAGGCATGAAGCCAACCAGGGAGACACAGCCAGGCATGAAGCCAACCAGGGAGCCACAGCCAGGCATGAAGCCAACCAGGGAGACACAGCCAGGCATGAAGCCAACCAGGGAGACACAGACAGGCATGAAGCCAACCAGGGAGACACAGCCAGGCATGAAGCCAACCAGGGAGCCACAGCCAGGCATGAAGCCAACCAGGGAGCCACAGCCAGGCATGAAGCCAACCAGGGAGACACAGCCAGGCATGAAGCCAACCAGGGAGCCACAGCCAGGCATGAAGCCAACCTGGGAGACACAGCCAGGCATGAAGCCAACCAAGGAGACACAGCCAGGCATGAAGCCAACCAAGGAGACACAGCCAGGCATGAAGCCAACCAGGGAGACACAGCCAGGCATGAAGCCAACCAGGGAGACACAGCCAGGCATGAAGCCAACCAGGGAGACACAGCCAGGCATGAAGCCAACCAGGGAGCCACAGCCAGGCATGAAGCCAACCAGGGAGACACAGCCAGGCATGAAGCCAACCAGGGAGACACAGCCAGGCAAGAAGCCAACCAGGGAGACACAGCCAGGCATGACGCCAACCAGGGAGACAGCCAGGCATGAAGCCAACCAGGGAGACACAGCCAGGCATGAAGCCAACCAGGGAGACACAGCCAGGCATGAAGCCAACCAGGGAGACACAGCCAGGCATGAAGCCAACCAGGGAGCCACAGCCAGGCATGAAGCCAACCAGGGAGACACAGCCAGGCATGAAGCCAACCAGGGAGACACAGCCAGGCATGAAGCCAACCAGGGAGACACAGCCAGGCATGAAGCCAACCAGGAAGACACAGCCAGGCATGAAGCCAACCAGGGAGACACAGCCAGGCATGAAGCCAACCAGGGAGACACAGCCAGGCAAGAAGCCAACCAGGGAGACACAGCCAGGCATGACGCCAACCAGGGAGACAGCCAGGCATGAAGCCAACCAGGGAGCCACAGCCAGGCATGAAGCCAACCAAGGAGACACAGCCAGGCATGAAGCCAACCAGGGAGACACAGCCAGGCATGAAGCCAACCAGGGAGACACAGCCAGGCATGAAGCCAACCAAGGAAACACAGCCAGGCATGAAGCCAACCAGGGAGACACAGCCAGGCATGAAGCCAACCAGGGAGACACAGCCAGGCATGAAGCCAACCAGGGAGACACAGCCAGGCATGAAGCCAACCAGGGAGACACAGCCAGGCATGAAGTCAACCAGGGAGACACAGCCAGGCATGAAGCCAACCAGGGAGCCACAGCCAGGCATGAAGCCAACCAAGGAGACACAGCCAGGCAAGAAGCCAACCAGGGAGACACAGCCAGGCATGAAGCCAACCAGGGAGACACAGCCAGGCATGAAGCCAACCAGGGAGACACAGCCAGGCATGGAGCCAACCAGGGAGACACAGCCAGGCATGAAGCCAACCAGGGAGACACAGCCAGGCATGAAGCCAACCAGGGAGACACAGCCAGGCATGAAGCCAACCAGGGAGACACAGCCAGGCATGAAGCCAACCAGGGAGACACAGCCAGGCATGAAGCCAACCAGGGAGACACAGCCAGGCATGAAGCCAACCAGGGAGCCACAGCCAGGCATGAAGCCAACCAGGGAGCAGCCAGGCATGAAGCCAACCAGGGAGACACAGACAGGCATGAAGCCAACCAGGGAGACACAGCCAGGCATGAAGCCAACCAGGGAGCCACAGCCAGGCATGAAGCCAACCAGGGAGACACAGCCAGGCATGAAGCCAACCAGGGAGACACAGCCAGGCATGAAGCAAACCAGGGAGCCACAGCCAGGCATGAAGCCAACCTGGGAGACACAGCCAGGCATGAAGCCAACCAAGGAGACACAGCCAGGCATGAAGCCAACCAAGGAGACACAGCCAGGCATGAAGCCAACCAGGGAGACACAGCCAGGCATGAAGCCAACCAGGGAGACACAGCCAGGCACGAAGCCAACCAGGGAGACACAGCCATGCATGAAGCCAACCAGGGAGACACAGCCAGGCATGAAGCCAACCAGGGAGCCACAGCCAGGCATGAAGCCAACCAGGGAGACACAGCCAGGCATGAAGCCAACCAGGGAGACACAGCCAGGCATGGAGCCAACCAGGGAGACACAGCCAGGCATGAAGCCAACCAGGGAGACACAGCCAGGCATGAAGCCAACCAGGGAGACACAGCCAGGCATGAAGCCCAGGGGAAATGGAGCAGAGTTAGAGCATAAACCCAACTACAGTACAGCAACAACACACACACACACACACACACACACACACACACACACACACACACACACACACACACACACACACACACACACACACACACACACACACACACACACACACACACACACAAAGGGGTAACAAACCCCATCTGAAGCAATACAGGCACACAGAATACATCTTGCTGATTTTATTATGTACAGTGTCTTTGTGTGTTTTGGAAAGTTATTTCATATGAATAAAATAAAAAACAAATGTCAAATGAATTATTAAGAGTAGAATCCATCTACAGAAACACAGGCAGAATAATTCATATATAATAATAATACAGCCACTAAATCTGAACACTTCCCAGGATATAAACAGAGAAGATATATACTGGACTGGTGTAGCGACATTACATCCGGCCGTCATCGTCCTCAGAACAAAGGGATGAAGACCCACTCTCTCTCCTATAAAGGGATGAAGACCCACTCTCTCTCCTATAAAGGGATGAAGACCCACTCTCTCTCCTATAAAGGGATGAAGACCCACTCTCTCTCCTATAAAGGGATGAAGACCCACTCTCTCTCCTATAAAGGGATGAAGACCACACTGACATGATTCAGATTAGTGTCATTCACATCATAAGGCTTCGGTATAACGTGCAATAGTAGACAGACAAGAGAGACAAACAAGACAGACAGACAGACAAACAAGAGAGACAAACAAGACAGACAAACAAGACAGACAGACAGACAGACAGACAGAGGGATAAAGACTCCTAATGACCATCCTGACATGAATCACACTGTGAAGAACAGTTAAGAACAAATTCTTATTTTCAATAACGGTCTAGGAACAGTGGGTTAACTGCCTGTTCAGGGGCAGAAGGACAGATATGTACCTTGTCAGCTCGGGGGTTTGAATTTACAACCTTCTGGTTGCTAGTCCAACGCTCTAACCACTAGGCTAACCTGCCACCTCTACACTCTAACCACTAGGCTACCCTACCGCCTCTACGCTCTAACCACTAGGCTACCCTGCCACCTCTACACTCTAACCACTAGGCTACCCTGCCACCTCTACACTCTAACCACTAGGCTACCCTGCCACCCCTACACTCTAACCACTAGGCTACCCTACCGCCTCTACACTCTAACCACTAGGCTACCCTGCCGCCTCTACACTCTAACCACTAGGCTACCCTGCCACCTCTACACTCTAACCACTAGGCTACCCTGCCACCCCTACACTCTAACCACTAGGCTACCCTACCGCCTCTACACTCTAACCACTAGGCTACCCCTGCCGCCTCCACACTCTAACCACTAGGCTACCCTGCCACCCCTACACTCTAACCACTAGGCTACCCTGCCACCTCTACACTCTAACCACTAGGCTACCCCTGCCACCTCTACACTCTAACCACTAGGCTACCCTGCCACCCCTACACTCTAACCACTAGGCTACCCTACCGCCTCTACACTCTAACCACTAGGCTACCCTGCCACCTCTACACTCTAACCACTAGGCTACCCTGCCACCTCTACACTCTAACCACTAGGCTACCCTACCGCCTCTACACTCTAACCACTAGGCTACCCTGCCACCTCTACACTCTAACCACTAGGCTACCCTGCCACCTCTACACTCTAACCACTAGGCTACCTGCCTCTACACTCTAACCACTAGGCTACCCTGCCACCTCTACACTCTAACCACTAGGCTACCCTGCCACCCCTACACTCTAACCACTAGGCTACCCTACCGCCTCTACACTCTAACCACTAGGCTACCCTGCCACCTCTACACTCTAACCACTAGGCTACCCTTCCGCCCCTACCCCCCAACCACTAAGCCTCCCCTGCGCCCCTACACTCTAACCACTAGGCTACCCTACCGCCTCTACATTCTAACCACTAGGCTACCCTACCGCCTCTACACTCTAACCACTAGGCTACCCTGCCAATTTACACTCTAACCACTAGGCTACCCTGCCACCCCTACACTCTAACCACTAGGCTACCCTGCTGCCTCTACACTCTAACCACTAGGCTACCCTTGCCAATTCTACACTCTAACCACTAGGCTACTCCTACCGCCTCTACAC
>NW_027033248.1:0-5923 GCF_034236695.1 Oncorhynchus nerka | reverse complement strand
CCTGTGTTTCTGGTTAGTGTTTCTGACCCTGTGTTTCTGGTTCTGTGTTTCTGACCCTGTGTTTCTGGTTAGTGTTTCTGACCCTGTGTTTCTGGATAGTATTTCTGACCCTGTGTTTCTGGTTAGTGTTTCTGACCCTGTGCTTCTGGTTATTGTTTCTGACCCTGTGTTTCTGGTTAGTGTTTCTGACCCTGTGTTTCTGGTTCTGTGTTTCTGACCCTGTGTTCTGGTTAGTGTTTCCGACCCTGTGTTTCTGGTTAGTGTTTCTGACCCTGTGTTTCTGGTTAGTGTTTCTGACACTGTGTTTCTGGTTAGTGTTTCTGACACTGTGTTTCTGGTTAGTGTGTTCTGACCCTGCGTTTCTGGTCAGTGTTTCTGACCCTGTGTCTGGTTAGTGTTTCTGTCTGTTTGTTTCGTTTACTGTTTCTGACCCTGTGTTTCTGGCTCTGTGTTTCTGACCCTGTGTTTCTGGTTAGTGTTTCTGACCCTGTGTTTCTGGTCAGTGTTTCTGACCCTGTGTTTCTGGTTATGTGTTTCTGACCCTGTGTTTCTGGTTAGTGTTTCTGACCCTGTGTTTCTGGGTATCGTTTCTGACCCTGTGTTTCTGGCTCTGTGTTTCTGACCCTGTGTTTCTGGTTAGTGTTTCTGACCCTGTGTTTCTGGTTAGTGTTTCTGACCCTGTGTTTCTGGATAGTGTTTCTGACCCTGTGTTTCTGGTTAGTGTTTCTGACCCTGTGCTTCTGGTTATTGTTTCTGACCCTGTGCTTCTGGTTATTGTTTCTGACCCTGTGTTTCTGGTTCTGTGTTTCTGACCCTGTGTTCTGGTTAGTGTTTCTGACCCTGTGTTTCTGGTTAGTGTTTCTGACCCTGTGTTTCTGGTTGGTGTTTCTGACCCTGTGTTTCTGGTTAGTGTTTCTGACCATGTGTTTATGGTTAGTGTTTCTGACCCTGCGTTTCTGGTCAGTGTTTCTGACCCTGTGTTTCTGGTTAGTGTTTCTGTCTCTTTGTTTCTGTTACTGTTTCTGACCCTGTGTTCCTGGTTAGTCGTGCTGACGCTGTGTTCTGGTTAGTGTTTCTGACCCTGTGTTCTGGTTAGTGTTTCTGACCCTGTGTTTCTGGTTCTGTGTTTCTGACCCTGTGTTCTGGTTAGTGTTTCTGACCCTGTGTTTCTGGATAGTATTTCTGACCCTGTGTTTCTGGTTAGTGTTTCTGACCCTGTGCTTCTGGTTATTGTTTCTGACCCTGTGTTCCTGGTTAGTCGTGCTGACGCTGTGTTCTGGTTAGTGTTTCTGACCCTGTGTTCTGGTTAGTGTTTCTGACCCTGTGTTTCTGGTTAGTGTTTCTGACCCTGTGTTTCTGGTTAGTGTTTCTGACCCTGTGTTTCTGGTTAGTGTTTCTGACCCTGTGTTTCTGGTTAGTGTTTCTGACCCTGTGTTTCTGGTTTGTGTTTCTGACCCTGTGTTTCTGGTTAGTGTTTCTGACCCTGTGTTCTGGTTAGTGTTTCTGACCCTTTGCTTCTGGTTAGTGTTTCTGACACTGTGTATCTGGTTAGTGTTTCTGACCCTGTGTTTCTGGTCAGTGTTTCTGATGCTCTGTGTTTCTGACCCTGCGTTTCTGGTTCAGTGTTTCTGACCCTGTGTTTCTGGTTAGTGTTTCTGTCTGTTTGTTTCGTTTACTGTTTCTGACCCTGTGTTTCTGGCTCTGTGTTTCTGACCCTGTGTTTCTGTTTAGTGTTTCTGACCCTGTGTTTCTGGTCAGTGTTTCTGACCCTGTTTTTCTGGTTTGTGTTTCTGACCCTGTGTTTCTGGTTAGTGTTTCTGACCCTGTGTTTCTGGGTATCGTTTCTGACCCTGTGTTTCTGGCTCTGTGTTTCTGACCCTGTGTTTCTGGTCAGTGTTTCTGACCCTGTGTTTCTGGTTAGCGTTTCTGACCCTGTGTTTCTGGTTAGTGTTTCTGACCCTGTGTTTCTGGTTAGTGTTTCTGTCTGTTTGTTTCTGTTACTGTTTCTGACCCTGTGTTTCTGGTTAGTCGTGCTGACGCTGTGTTCTGGTTAGTGTTTCTGACCCTGTGTTCTGGTTAGTGTTTCTGACCCTGTGTTTCTGGTTAGTGTTTCTGACCCTGTGTTTCTGGATAGTGTTTCTGACCCTGTGTTTCTGGTTAGTGTTTCTGACCCTGTGCTTCTGGTTATTGTTTCTGACCCTGTGCTTCTGGTTATTGTTTCTGACCCTGTGTTTCTGGTTCTGTGTTTCTGACCCTGTGTTCTGGTTAGTGTTTCTGACCCTGTGTTTCTGGTTAGTGTTTCTGACCCTGTGTTTCTGGTTAGTGTTTTGGACCCTGTGTTTCTGGTTAGTGTTTCTGACCTTGTGTTTCTGGTTGGTGTTTCTGACCCTGTGTTTCTGGTTAGTGTTTCTGACCATGTGTTTATGGTTAGTGTTTCTGACCCTGCGTTTCTGGTCAGTGTTTCTGACCCTGTGTTTCTGGTTAGTGTTTCTGTCTCTTTGTTTCTGTTACTGTTTCTGACCCTGTGTTCCTGGTTAGTCGTGCTGACGCTGTGTTCTGGTTAGTGTTTCTGACCCTGTGTTCTGGTTAGTGTTTCTGACCCTGTGTTTCTGGTTCTGTGTTTCTGACCCTGTGTTCTGGTTAGTGTTTCTGACCCTGTGTTTCTGGATAGTATTTCTGACCCTGTGTTTCTGGTTAGTGTTTCTGACCCTGTGCTTCTGGTTATTGTTTCTGACCCTGTGTTCCTGGTTAGTCGTGCTGACGCTGTGTTCTGGTTAGTGTTTCTGACCCTGTGTTCTGGTTAGTGTTTCTGACCCTGTGTTTCTGGTTAGTGTTTCTGACCCTGTGTTTCTGGTTAGTGTTTCTGACCCTGTGTTTCTGGTTAGTGTTTCTGACCCTGTGTTTCTGGTTAGTGTTTCTGACCCTGTGTTTCTGGTTCAGTGTTTCTGACCCTGTGTTTCTGGTTAGTGTTTCTGACCCTGTGTTTCTGGTTAGTGTTTCTGACCCTGTGTTTCTGGTTAGTGTTTCTGACCCTGCGTTTCTGGTCAGTGTTTCTGACCCTGTGTTTCTGGATAGTGTTTCTGACCCTGTGTTTCTGGTTAGTGTTTCTGACCCTGTGCTTCTGGCTCTGTGTTTCTGACCCTGTGTTTCTGGTTAGTGTTTCTGACCCTGTGTTTCTGGTTAGTGTTTCTGACCCTGTGTTTCTGGATAGTGTTTCTGACCCTGTGTTTCTGGTTAGTGTTTCTGACCCTGTGCTTCTGGTTATTGTTTCTGACCCTGTGCTTCTGGTTATTGTTTCTGACCCTGTGTTTCTGGTTCTGTGTTTCTGACCCTGTGTTCTGGTTAGTGTTTCTGACCCTGTGTTTCTGGTTAGTGTTTCTGACCCTGTGTTTCTGGTTAGTGTTTCTGACCATGTGTTTATGGTTAGTGTTTCTGACCATGTGTTTATGGTTAGTGTTTCTGACCCTGTGTTTCTGGTCAGTGTTTCTGACCCTGTGTTTCTGGTTAGTGTTTCTGTCTCTTTGTTTCTGTTACTGTTTTTGACCCTGTGTTCCTGGTTAGTCGTGCTGACGCTGTGTTCTGGTTAGTGTTTCTGACCCTGTGTTCTGGTTAGTGTTTCTGACCCTGTGTTTCTGGTTCTGTGTTTCTGACCCTGTGTTCTGGTTAGTGTTTCTGACCCTGTGTTTCTGGATAGTGTTTCTGACCCTGTGTTTCTGGTTAGTGTTTCTGACCCTGTGCTTCTGGTTATTGTTTCTGACCCTGTGTTTCTGGTTAGTCGTGCTGACGCTGTGTTCTGGTTAGTGTTTCTGACCCTGTGTTCTGGTTAGTGTTTCTGACCCTGTGTTTCTGGTTAGTGTTTCTGACCCTGTGTTTCTGGATAGTGTTTCTGACCCTGTGTTTCTGGTTAGTGTTTCTGACCCTGTGCTTCTGGTTATTGTTTCTGACCCTGTGTTTCTGGTTAGTGTTTCTGACCCTGTGTTTCTGGTTCTGTGTTTCTGACCCTGTGTTCTGGTTAGTGTTTCTGACCCTGTGTTTCTGGTTAGTGTTTCTGACCCTGTGTTTCTGGTTAGTGTTTCTGACCTGTGCTTCTGGTTATTGTTTCTGACCCTGTGTTTCTGGTTAGTGTTTCTGACCCTGTGTTTCTGGTTCTAGTGTTTCTGACCCTGTGTTTCTGGTTAGTGTTTCTGACCCTGTGTTTCTGGTTAGTGTTTCTGACCCTGTGTTTCTGGTTAGTGTTTCTGACCCTGTGTTTCTGGTTAGTGTTTCTGACCCTGTGTTTCTGGTTAGTGTTTCTGACCTTGTGTTTCTGGTTAGTGTTTCTGACCCTGTGTTTCTGGTTAGTGTTTCTGTCTGTTTGTTTCTGGTTACTGTTTCTGACCCTGTGTTTCTGGCTCTGTGTTTCTGACCCTGTGTTTCTGGTTAGTCTTTCTGACGCTGTGTTTCTGGCTAGTGTTTCTGACCCTTTGCTTCTGGTTAGTGTTTCTGACACTGTATCTGTTTAGTGTTTCTGTCTGTTTGTTTCTGGTCTAGTGTTTCTGACCCTGTGTTTTGCTGGTTTCTAGTGTTTCTGACCCTGTGTTTCTGGTTAGTGTTTCTGACCATGTGTTTCTGACCATGTGTTTCTGGGTAGTGTTTCTGCCTCTGTGTTTCTGACCCTGTGTTCTGGTTAGTGTTTCTGACCCTGTGTTTCTGGTCAGTGTTTCTGGTTAGAGTTTCTGACCATGTGTTTCTGGATAGTGTTTCTGACCCTGTGTTTCTGGTTAGTGTTTCTGACCCTGTGCTTCTGGTTATTGTTTCTGACCCTGTGTTTCTGGTTAGTGTTTCTGACCCTGTGTTTCTGGTTCTGTGTTTCTGACCCTGTGTTCTGGTTAGTGTTTCTGACCCTGTGTTTCTGGTTAGTGTTTCTGACCCTGTGTTTCTGGTTGGTGTTTCTGACCCTGTGTTTCTGGTTAGTGTTTCTGTCCATGTGTTTATGGTTAGTGTTTCTGACCCTGCGTTTCTGGTTAGTGTTTCTGACCCTGCGTTTCTGGTCAGTGTTTCTGACCCTGTGTTTCTGGTTAGTGTTTCTGGCCCTGTGTTTCTGATTAGTGTTTCTGACACTGTGTATCTGTTTAGTGTATCTGTCTGTTTGTTTCTGTTACTGTTTCTGACCCTGTGTTTCTGTTTATTGTTTCTGACCCTGTGTTTCTGTTCAGTGTTTCTGACCCTGTGTTTCTGGTTTGTGTTTCTGACCCTGTGTTTCTGGTGAGTGTTTCTGACCCTGTGTTTCTGGTTAGTCTTTCTGACGCTGTGTTCTGGTTAGTATTTCTGACCCTGTGTATCTGTTTAGTGTTTCTGACACTGTGTATCTGTTTAGTGTTTCTGTCTGTTTGTTTCTGTTACTGTTTCTGACCCTGTGTTTCTGGTTAGTGTTTCTGACCCAGTGTTTCTGGTCAGTGTTTCTGACCCTGTGTTCTGGTTAGTGTTTCTGACCCTGTGTTTCTGGTTAGTGTTTCTGACCCTGTGTTTCTGACCATGTGTTTCTGGTTAGTGTTTCTGATCCTGTGTTCTGGTTATTGTTTCTGACCCTGTGTTCTGGTTAGCTTCTCTGACCCTGTGTTCTGGTTAATGTTTCTGTCTGTTTGTTTCTGTTACTGTTTCTGACCCTGTGTTTCTGGTTAGTTTTCTGACCCTGTGTTTCTGGCTCTGTGTTTCTGACCCTGTGTTTCTGGTTAGTCTTTCTGACGCTGTGTTTCTGGTTAATGTTTCTGACCCTGCTTTTCTGGCTAGTGTTTCTGACGCTGTGTTCTGGCTAGTGTTTCTGACCCTTTGCTTCTGGTTCGTGTTTCTGACACTGTATCTGTTCAGTGTTTCTGTCTGTTTGTTTCTGTTAGTGTTTCTGACCCTGTGTTTCTGGTCAGTGTTTCTGGCTCTGTGTTTCTGA
>NW_027033247.1:0-5921 GCF_034236695.1 Oncorhynchus nerka | reverse complement strand
TACAGATGGTCATCTCTACTCTGTCTGCTGGTTGCCAGGATGTTACAGAATACAGATGGTAATCTCTACTCTGTCTGGTGGTTACCAGAATGTTACAGAATACAGATGGCCATCTCTACTCTGTCTGCTGGTTGCCAGAATGTTACAGACTACAGATGGATATTTCCATAATCCCTAATGACTTTCAATGTCCTTTCCCATGATACATCACACCTGCTTGTGTGTTTACAGACTATGGGACAGCAACAGTGAAAAGACAGCACTCATTATATTCTTAGTATGCTTTAGTTAGGGTGTAATGAAGAATATATTTATTTTAATACTAATGTAATATATTAATTTAGTTGTTTCTTTGTAGTGGAGTTGAGGCTACACAGTAGGCCCATTAGGCACAGATAATAGTCTCACCACCTGACACGTTCAGTCTGGGGACGTGGTTACACAATAATAACGTCATTAACATCAGTGCAATTTAGATCGTAATTCCCAGCAGAGTAACAGTAATATCTTAATGGCGTTACTAAAGTTTATCACATTGTTATTAGGTAAGTATAGAGCAACTTAATGTAAAGTTTCACCAGTAAATGTCCAGGTTTTCTTTTGTTTTTGGTTAGAGTTTGTGGCTGATTGAGCCCCTTTGTCATGGTTTTGTGTTTTCCTCATCCTCACAGTTCTGTCAGGTCGGAAACTTCTCCATCAACATCACTCTACGCAACCTCAAATGTCCAGGTGAGCTCCCATAGGCTCTGCTTATCGTATTCATGCAGTGCAGTCCATTAGATATGTACTTTGAAAGTTAGCACACAAGGTTCCTAGGTTCCTTCCTTTCTAGGAGTTTTTCCTAGCCACTGTGCTTCTGCATTGCTTGCTCTTTTGGGGTTTTAGGCTGGGTTTCTGTATACTTTGTGACAACTGATGATGTGAAAAGGGCTTTAATAAATACATTTCATTGACTGATTAATTGACGAGCACTGCTTACAGGAGCCCCATGTTACCCTCTTTTCTCCATTCTTTCTCATATTATCCCAGGTTCGAAGGTCAAGAAGATCCCACACCCAACTAAGAATCCATTCACCTGGATCTTCGCGTTGGTGTCTTGTCCCAACTATACATACGAGGTGAGGCTTTCTAGTAAAGAATGGTGAGTTGATTGAAATATTTGTATTTGCACGTTTTAGACTGGAAACACTTTGAAATCCCGTGTTTCACTTCCCCTCCTGGGGTTTGGAGATATAGTGATGCTGCCTTCTGGCCAATAGGTATCAAGCGATGTAACAGTACTACAGTGATGAGTTGGTGAGTACTGCACACAGGTGGCTGGTGCCACCTTAATTGGGGAGGACATGCTCATAGCAATGGCTGGAACGGAATAAATGGATTGTATCAAACACATGAACACATGGTTTCCTTGTGTTTGATACCATTGCAGCCATTATTGTAATCTGTCCTCCTCTCACCAGCCTCCTGTGGTCCTACATGTATAATATGTAGGAGTGTGTAACAGTGTATCTGGTCCTCTGCAGCTGGGGTCATGGATGGGTTTCACAGTGATGACCCAGTGCTTGCCGGTGGCTTTCTTCACCATCGTGGGCTTTGTCCTGATGACGGTGTGGGCCAGGGGGAAAGCACCGAAACTACCACAAGGAGTTCCGTGACTACCCCACCCTGCGCTCCCCTATACTGCCCTTCATCCTTTAGTCAGAGAGGGGCTGGTCCCACACATAACTTCACCCCTTTCAGCCCCACTGCAGTATACAGCTGGTGCTTCTGACTGGGTAGGTTGGAAGGAGTTGTTGGAATAGTTTAACTACACTGTGACTGGTTTTGGGGAGTTGAAAACCCCCTTTTGATGACTTAAATGCAGATGAGTCTTAATCTGATGTAATGTGTACTACCGGTATCTACTGTACATGTCAATGTGTGGAGGCACAAATGAATGGAAAGAAATACACTTGTTTTACTAAAGTGGTGACGAAACTGTTCCGTTTGGTTTTGTATTATTTGTTGCTTGTCGTTTGAGGCCAGATTTAACATGTCATTGTTTCAAGTAAGTTGAATCTAGCAGCCTTACCGCTTATTATATACAAAGAGATAATAAATATCACACTACAAGAGTGGAAAAGACAATAACTTCATTCCCCCCCCCTGGAAACAGGGCCAACATAGCAATTAAAAGTGTGACATCAAACACGTAACAGATGGAAATATGGAATGTGACGTTGTTTCAAAAGCAGAAGCCACAAGGCAAAATTAAGAGACCTCATTGTAATCCTCTCAGATAACAACAAATAACAACAATGTTGAATTTGATGTCTACCATGTCGTGGGGAATTGTGTTGCTGTGTTGAGGTTGTAAACAAAGAAAACGTATTAGTGCTACAATGACACTTCCTAAAGTTATGAAGTACATTTTTTGGTTGGTTAATTTTCCCTCAAAAAAAGAAATAACAGAATTCAGTTGTTTCTCTCTCCTCAAGCTGAAGCAGGCAGAAACATTGGGGCCTTGAGCTACGTTGGTTCTGGTCTGCCAGCCCATTTCAACTAGAATTCTGCTTCAAACTGTTTTAATTTTGTAGATGAAATCTAGGTTCATCTACAGTAGATTAAATTAATCTAAAATGTTTAGAGATTACGTGAACAAATGAAGGGAAGAGGAATACAATTAACCTATTATGTTGTAGTACCTGCTAAACTATTTGGAAATGTTAGTGAAACAGATAACAACAGTAATAAAACCTAGGTCAGTACTGGTGAAGCCATGACAACATCTGGAGACTCGGCTCCATTTCCTTTGCTGGTATAATGAGAGATTGACAACATCACTGACCTTTGATGAATCAACAAATTCAAACTGTACATTCTCAAATGAAATCAGTTCACATTGTCATCATAAAAGAAAAACAGCGTTGAGTTTCTAGATAAATGGAGGGTACCATATGACATGTCTTTAAAAAAAATACTGTCTGAGTAAACAATAAAGAAATGCTAGAACCATATTTGCTGGAACAGATATTCCAAGTATACATGTTATTATTTTCTTGTGGAACTGACTCAGTGAGCACAGAAACCAGACTTTTAAAGGAGGCTCCAGTGGTAGCCAAGTGTAGAGTCTGAGGAATCCAGAGAAAGTCTTTCACACTGGCTGCACTCACTGACCCGCCTCTTACAGAACAGGCAGACCTCCCCTTAGAGAACAGGCAGACCTCCCCTTAGAGACCAGGCAGACCTCCCCTTAGAGACCAGGCAGACCTCCCCTTACAGAACAGGCAGACAGACCTCCCCTTACAGAACAGGCAGACAGACCTCCCCTTACAGAACAGGCAGACAGACCTCCCCTTACAGAACAGGCAGACAGACCTCCCCTTACAGAACAGGCAGACAGACCTCCCCTTACAGAACAGGCAGACAGACCTCCCCTTACAGAACAGGCAGACAGACCTCCCCTTACAGAACAGGCAGACAGACCTCCCCTTAGAGAACAGGCAGGCAGACCTCCCCTTAGAGAACAGGCAGGCAGACCTCCCCTTAGAGAACAGGCAGGCAGACCTCCCCTTAGAGAACAGGCAGGCAGACCTCCCCTTAGAGAACAGGCAGGCAGACCTCCCCTTAGAGAACAGGCAGGCAGACCTCCCCTTAGAGAACAGGCAGGCAGACCTCCCCTTAGAGAACAGGCAGGCAGACCTCCCCTTAGAGAACAGGCAGGCAGACCTCCCCTTAGAGAACAGGCAGACCTCCCCTTAGAGAACAGGCAGACCTCCCCTTAGAGAACAGGCAGACCTCCCCTTAGAGAACAGGCAGACCTCCCCTTAGAGAACAGGCAGACCTCCCCTTAGAGAACAGGCAGACCTCCCCTAACAGAACAGGCAGACCTCCCCTTACAGAACAGGCAGATCTCCCCTTACAGAACAGGCAGACCTCCATTTGACTTCTATAGCGTCATTAGGCAGGATCCTAACATTCCTATATGAGTTTAGAGAGGGGTCCTATAAAAGCAATACCACCAGAATGGGTCAGGTGACAGCAGTACCACAGAGAGGTGGAATGGAAGCCCACGTACACATGTTGATAATCACTGTCAAGGCCCAAGTCATGACCACGGTGTCCTTTTCCCCACACCTCCTTGAATGGTTACAGAAGGTTCTAGAGATCCAGTGAACACAGTATGTGTGTATACTGTATGAATACATCTGCTCCTCAGAGGAGTGTGTTGTTCTGTTCCCCCCAACCGTGGTCAGAGATCATCCTCCTCATCCAGGAAGTGGGTCCTCTGCAGCATCTTCACGTGGCGCTCGTAGATCTTTAGGGCGGGCCCAAGTCTGATGGACAGGCCAGTTAACACGTCACTGCGCTGCATCAGGAGCAAGGACTTTCCATCAATTTCCTGTTGCGGGCGGAGAACAGATGGAGTGATTGAACTAACATCTACAGTGGGGCAAAAAAGTATTTAGTCAGCCACCAATTGTGCAAGTTCTCCCACTTAAAAATATGAGAGAGGCCTGTAATTTTCATCATAGGTACACTTCAACTATGACAGACAAAATGAGATTTTTTCCCCCCAGAAAATCACATTGTAGGATTTTTAATGAATTTATTTGCAAATTATGGTGGAAAATAAGTATTTGGTCACCTACAAACAAGCAAGATTTCTGGCTCTCACAGACCTGTAACTTCTTCTTTAAGGGGCTCCTCTGTCCTCCACTCGTTACCTGTATTAATGGCACCTGTTTGAACTTGTTATCAGTATAAAAGACACCTGTCCACAACCTCAAACAGTCACACTCCAAACTCCACTATGGCCAAGACCAAAGAGCTGTCAACGGACACCAGAAACAAAATTGTAGACCTGCACCAGGTTGGGAAGACTGAATCTGCAATAGGTAAGCAGCTTGGTTTGAAGAAATCAACTGTGGGAGCAATTATTAGGAAATGGAAGACATGCAAGACCACTGATAATCTCCCTCGATCTGGGGCTCCACGCAAGATCCCAGAACCACATGGGGGGACCTAGTGAATGACCTGCAGAGAGCTGGGACCAAAGTAACAAAGCCTACCATCAGTAACACACTACGCCGCCAGGGACTCAAATCCTGCAGTGCCAGACGTGTCCCCCTGCTTAAGCCAGTACATGTCCAGGCCCGTCTGAAGTTTGCTAGAGAGCATTTGGATGATCCAGAAGAAGATTGGGAGAATGTCATATGGTCAGATGAAACCAAAATATTACTTTTTGGTAAAAACTCAACTCGTCGTGTTTGGAGGACAAAGAATGCCGAGTTGCATCCAAAGAACACCATACCTACTGTGAAGCATGGGGGTGGAAACATCATGCTTTGGGGCTGTTTTTCTGCAAAGGGACCAGGACGACTGATCCGTGTAAAGGAAAGAATGAATGGGGCCATGTATCGTGTGATTTTGAGTGAAAACCTCCTTCCATCAGCAAGGGCATTGAAGATGAAACGTGGCTGAGTCTTTCAGTCAAACACACCGCCCGGACAACGAAGGAGTGGCTTCGTAAGAAGCATTTCAAGGTCCTGGAGTGGCCTAGCCAGTCTCCAGATCTCAACCCCATAGAACTCTTTGGAGGGAGGTGAAAGTCCGTGTTGCCCAGCAACAGCCCCAAAACGTCACTGCTCTAGAGGAGATCTGCATGGAGGAATGGGCCAAAATACCCGCAGTGTGTGAAAACCCTGTGAAGACTTACAGAAAACGTTTGACCTCTGTCATTGCCAACAAATGGTATATAACAAACTATTGAGATAAACTTTTGTTATTGACCAAATACTTATTTTCCACCATAATTTGCAAATAAATTCATTAAAAATCCTACAATGTGATTTTCGGGATTTTTTTTCTCATTTTGTCTGTCATAGTTGAAGTGTACCTATGATGAAAATTACAGGCCTCTCTCCTATTTTTAAGTGGGA
>NW_027033246.1:0-5919 GCF_034236695.1 Oncorhynchus nerka | reverse complement strand
TGGTAATAGTAATGATGGTGGTGGTAATAGTAATGATGGTGGTAGTATGTAATAATGATGGTGGTAGTAGTAGTAATGATGGTGGTAGTAGTAGTAATGATGGTGGTAGTAGTAATAATGATGGTGGTAGTAGTAGTAATGATGGTGGTAGTAGTAGTAATGATGGTGGTAGTAGTAGTAATGATGGTGGTAGTAGTAGTAATGATGGTGGTAGTAGTAATAATGATGGTGGTAGTAGTAGTAATGATGGTGGTAGTAGTAGTAATGATGGTGGTACTAGTAGTAATGATGGTGGTGGTAATAGTAATGATGGTGGTGGTAATAGTAATGATGGTGGTAGTAGTAGTAATGATGGTGGTAGTAGTAATAATGATGGTGGTAGTAGTAGTAATGATGGTGGTAGTAGTAGTAATGATGGTGGTAGTAGTAGTAATGATGGTGGTAGTAGTAATGATGGTGGTGGTAGTAATAACAGTTTAATGATGGTGGTAGTAGTAATGATGGTGGTGGTAATAGTAATGATGGTGGTGGTAGTAGTAGTAATGATGGTGGTAGTAGTAGTAATGATGGTGGTGGTAATAGTAATGATGGTGGTAGTAGTAATGATGGTGGTGGTAGTAGTAATGATGGTGGTAGTAGTAATGATGATGGTGGTAGTAGTAATGATGGTGGTGGTAGTAGTAATGATGGTGGTAGTAGTAGTAATGACAGTTTAATGATGGTGGTAATAGTAATGATGATGGTAGTAGTAGTAATGATGGTGGTAGTAGTAATGATGGTGGTAGTAGTAGTAATGATGGTGGTGGTAGTAGTAATGATGGTGGTGGTAATAGTAATGATGGTGGTAGTAGTAGTAATGATGGTGGTGGTAATAGTAATGATGGTGGTAGTAGTAGTAATGATGGTGGTAGTAGTAATGATGGTGGTGGTAGTAGTAATGATGGTGGTGGTAATAGTAATGATGGTGGTGGTAATAGTAATGATGGTGGTAGTAGTAGTAATGATGGTGGTAGTAGTAGTAATGATGGTGGTGGTAGTAGTAATGATGGTGGTGGTAGTAATAACAGTTTAATGATGGTGGTGGTAGTAGTAATGATGGTGGTGGTAATAGTAATGATGGTGGTGGTAGTAGTAATGATGGTGGTGGTAGTAATAACAGTTTAATGATGGTGGTAGTAGTAGTAACAGTTTAATGATGGTGGTGGTAGTAGTAACAGTTTAATGATGGTGGTGGTAGTAGTAGTAATGATGGTGGTGGTAGTAATGATGGTGGTAGTAGTAATGATGGTGGTAGTAGTAATGATGGTGGTAGTAGTAGTAACAGTTTAATGATGGTGGTGGTAGTAGTAGAAATGATGGTGGTGGTAGTAGTAATGATGGTGGTAGTAGTAGTAATGATGGTGTTGGTAGTAGTAGTAATGATGGTGGTGGTAGTAGTAATGATGGTGGTAGTAGTAGTAATGATGGTGGTAGTAAGTAGTAATGATGGTGGTGGTAGTAATGATGGTGGTAGTAGTAGTAATGATGGTGGTAGTAGTAGTAATGATGGTGGTGGTAGTAGTAATGATGATGGTGGTAGTAGTAGTAGTGATGATGGTGGTAGCAGTAGTAATGGTGGTGGTAGTAGTAGTAATGATGGTGGTAGTAGTAGTAATGATGATGATGGTAGTAGTAGTAATGATGGTGGTGGTAGTAGTAGTAATGATGGTGGTAGTGGTAGTAATGATGGTGGTGGTAGTAGTAATGATGGTAGTAGTAGTAATGATGGTGGTGGTTGTAGTAGTAATGATGGTGGTGGTAGTAGTAGTAATGATGGTGGTAGTAGTAGTAATGATGGTGGTGGTAGTAATGATGGTGGTAGTAGTAGTAATGATGGTGGTAGTAGTAGTAATGATGGTGGTGGTAGTAGTAATGATGATGGTGGTAGTAGTAGTAGTGATGATGGTGGTAGCAGTAGTAATGGTGGTGGTAGTAGTAGTAATGATGGTGGTATTAGTAGTAATGATGATGGTAGTAGTAGTAATGATAGACAAGTGAAAGTAGTAAGTAGTAATAGTATTTAGTAAATAAGTAATGATGGTGGTAGTAGTAATGTAATAGTGGTAGTAAGTAGTAATGATGGTGGTGGTTGTAAGAAAGTAGTAATGATGGTGGTGGTAGTAATGTGTGATGGTGTAGTAGTAGTAATGATGGTGGTGGTAGTAGTTAGTAATGATGGTGGTGGTAGTAGTAGTAATGATGGTGGTGGTTGTAGTAGTAATGATGGTGGTGGGTGGTAATGATGGTGGTAGTGGTAATGATGGTGGTAGTGATAACAGTTTAATGATGGTGGTGGTAGTAGTAGTAGTAATGATGGTGGTGGTTATAGTAATAATGATGATGGGTGTAGTAGTAGTAATGATGGTGAAGTAGTAGTAGTAATGATGGTGGTAGTGTGCTGGTTAATGATGGTGGTAGTATGTAATGATGAGGTAGTAGTAGTAATGATGATGGTGGTAGTAGTAGTAATGATGATGGTAGTAGTAGTAGTAATGATGGTGGTAGTAGTAGTAATGATGGTGGTAGTAGTAGTAATGCTGATGGTGGTAGTAGTAATGATGTTGGTAGTAATAAATAATGATGATGATCAGTAGTAAATAATGATGATAAGCGATGTAAGTAAGTAGTAATGATGGTGGTAGTAGTAGTAGTAATGATGGTGGTAGTAGTAGTAATGATGATGGTGGTAGTAGTAGTAATGATGATGGTGGTAGTAGTAGTAATGATGGTGGTAGTAGTAGTAGTAATGATGGTGGTAGTAGTAGTATGTAATGATGTTGGTAGTAGTAGTAATGATGGTGGTAGTAGTAATGATGATGGTGGTAGTAGTAATGATGTTGGTAGTAGTAGTAATGATGATGATGGTAGTAGTAGTAATGATGATGGTGGTAGTAATAGTAATGATGGTGGTAGTAGTGGTAATGATGGTGGTAGTGGTAATGATGGTGGTGGTAGTATAATGATGGTAGTAGTAGTAATGATGGTGGTGGTTGTAATGTAGTAATGATGGTGGTGGTAGTAAGTAGTAATGATGGTGGTAGTAGTAGTAATGATGGTGGTGGTAGTAAGTAGTAATGATGGTGGTGGTATTAGTAGTAATGATGGTGGTGGTTGTAGTAGTAATGAGAAAATGATGGTGGTGGCGTAGTAGTAATGATGGTGGTAGTGGTAATGATGGTGGTAGTGATAACAGTTTAATGATGGTGGTGGTAGTAGTAGTAGTAATGATGGTGGTGGTTGTAGTAGTAATGATGATGGGTGTAGTAGTAGTAATGATGGTGGTAGTAGTAGTAATGATGGTGGTAGTGATAACAGTTTAATGATGGTGGTAGTAGTAGTAATGATGGTGGTAGTAGTAGTAATGATGATGGTGGTAGTAGTAGTAATGATGATGGTGGTAGTAGTAAAAGTAATGATGGTGAGTAGTAGTAGTAATGATGGGGTGGTAGTAGTAATGTATTAGTGGTGGTAGTAGTAATGATGTTGGTAGTAGTAGTAATGATGATGATGGTAGTAGTAGTAATGATGATGGCGGTAGTAGTAGTAATGATGGTGGTAGTAGTAGTAGTAATGATGGTGGTAGTAGTAGTAATGATGATGGTGGTAGTAGTAGTAATGATGATGGTGGTAGTAATAACAGTTTAATGATGGTGGTAGTAGTAATGATGGTGGTGGTAATAGTAATGATGGTGGTGGTAGTAGTAATGATGGTGGTGGTAATAGTAATGATGGTGGTGGTAGTAGTAATGATGGTGGTAGTAGTAGTAATGATGGTGGTGGTAATAGTAATGATGGTGGTAGTAGTAATGATGGTGGTGGTAGTAGTAATGATGGTGGTAGTAGTAATGATGGTGGTAGTAGTAATGATGGTGGTGGTAATAGTAATGATGGTGGTGGTAGTAATAACAGTTTAATGATGGTGGTAATAGTAATGATGATGGTAGTAGTAGTAATGATGGTGGTAGTAGTAATGATGGTGGTAGTAGTAGTAATGATGGTGGTGGTAGTAGTAATGATGGTGGTGGTAATAGTAATGATGGTGGTAGTAGTAGTAATGATGGTGGTAGTAGTAATGATGGTGGTGGTAGTAGTAATGATGGTGGTGGTAATAGTAATGATGGTGGTGGTAATAGTAATGATGGTGGTAGTAGTAGTAATGATGGTGGTAGTAGTAGTAATGATGGTGGTGGTAGTAGTAATGATGGTGGTGGTAGTAATAACAGTTTAATGATGGTGGTAGTAGTAGTAACAGTTTAATGATGGTGGTGGTAGTAGTAACAGTTTAATGATGGTGGTGGTAGTAGTAGTAATGATGGTGGTGGTAGTAATGATGGTGGTAGTAGTAATGATGGTGGTAGTAGTAATGATGGTGGTAGTAGTAGTAACAGTTTAATGATGGTGGTGGTAGTAGTAGAAATGATGGTGGTGGTAGTAGTAATGATGGTGGTAGTAGTAGTAATGATGGTGTTGGTAGTAGTAGTAATGATGGTGGTGGTAGTAGTAATGATGGTGGTAGTAGTAGTAATGATGGTGGTAGTAGTAGTAATGATGGTGGTGGTAGTAATGATGGTGGTAGTAGTAGTAATGATGGTGGTAGTAGTAGTAATGATGGTGGTGGTAGTAGTAATGATGATGGTGGTAGTAGTAGTAGTGATGATGGTGGTAGCAGTAGTAATGGTGGTGGTAGTAGTAGTAATGATGGTGGTAGTAGTAGTAATGATGATGATGGTAGTAGTAGTAATG
Source organism: Oncorhynchus nerka (assembly GCF_034236695.1). Taxonomy (NCBI): domain Eukaryota; kingdom Metazoa; phylum Chordata; class Actinopteri; order Salmoniformes; family Salmonidae; genus Oncorhynchus; species Oncorhynchus nerka. Next base: position 1,137 of record NW_027033246.1, on the reverse strand, counting down.
ATGGTGGTGGTAGTAGTAGTAATGATGGTGGTAGTGGTAGTAATGATGGTGGTGGTAGTAGTAATGATGGTAGTAGTAGTAATGATGGTGGTGGTTGTAGTAGTAATGATGGTGGTGGTAGTAGTAGTAATGATGGTGGTAGTAGTAGTAATGATGGTGGTGAGTAGTAATGATGGTGGTAGTAGTAGTAATGATGGTGGTAGTAGTAGTAATGATGGTGGTGGTAGTAGTAATGATGATGGTGGTAGTAGTAGTAGTGATGATGGTGGTAGCAGTAGTAATGGTGGTGGTAGTAGTAGTAATGATGGTGGTAGTAGTAATAATGATGATGGTAGTAGTAGTAATGATGGTGGTGGTAGTAGTAGTAATGATGGTGGTAGTGGTAGTAATGATGGTGGTGGTAGTAGATAGTAATGATGGTGGTAGTAGTAATGATGGTGGTAGTAGTAGTAATGATGGTGGTGGTAGTAAGTAATGATGGTGGTGAGTAGTAGTAATGATGGGTGGTAGTAGTAGTAATGATGGTGGTGGTAGTAGTAGTAATGATGGTGGTAGTAGTAATGATGGTGGTAGTATAGTAGTAATGATGGTGGTGGGTAGTAGTAGTAATGATGGTGGTAGTAGTAGTAATGGTAGTAATGAGTGATGGTGGTAGTAGTAGTAATGATGGTGGTAGTAGTAGTAATGATGGTGGTAGTAGTAGTAATGATGGTGGTAGGTAGTAGTAGTAATGATGGTGGTAGTAGTAGTAATGTAATGATGGTGGTAGTAGTAGTAATGATGGTGGTGGTAGTAGTAGTAATGATGGTGGTAGTAGTAGTAATGATGATGGTGGTAGTAGTAATGATGGTGGTGGTAGTAGTAGTAATGATGGTGGTAGTAGTAGTAATGATGATGGTGGTAGTAGTAGTAATGATGGTGGTGGTAGTAGTAGTAATGATGGTGGTAGTAGTAAGTAGTAATGAGTGGTGGTAGTAGTAAGTAGTAATGATGATGGTGGTAGTGAGTAGTAATGATGATGGTGGTAGTAAGTAGTAATGATGGTGGTGGTAGTAGTAGTAATGATGATGGTGGTAGTAGTAGTAATGATGGTGGTAGTAGTAGTAATGATGGTGGGTGGTAGTAGTAATGATGGTG
>NW_027033245.1:0-5919 GCF_034236695.1 Oncorhynchus nerka | reverse complement strand
GCTATATACAGGGTATTATGGTACAGAGTCAATGTGGAGGCTATATACAGGAGGTACCAGTACAGAGTCAATGTGGAGGAAATATACAGGGGGTACCGGTACAGAGTCAATGTGGAGGCTATATACAGGGGGTACCAGTACAGAGTCAATGTGGAGGCTATATACAGGGGGTACCAGTACAGAGTCAATGTGGAGGAAATATACAGGGGGTACCGGTACAGAGTCAATGTGGAGGCTATATACAGGGGGTACCAGTACAGAGTCAATGTGGAGGAAATATACAGGGGGTACCAGTACAGAGTCAATGTGGAGGCTATATAAAGGGGGTACCAGTACAGAGTCAATGTGGAGACTATATACAGGGGGTACCAGTACAGAGTCAATGTGGAGACTATATACAGGGGGTACCGGTACAGAGTCAATGTGGAGGCTATATACAGGGGGTACCGGTACAGAGTCAATGTGGAGGCTATATACAGGGGGTACCGGTACAGAGTCAATGTGGAGACTATATACAGGGGGTACCGGTAGAGAGTCAATGTGGAGACTATATACAGGGGGTACCGGTAGAGAGTCAATGTGGAGACTATATACAGGGGGTATTCATATACAGGATTCCATCTGTGTTATGTCATAGCTTTGATGTCTTCACTATTATTCTACAATGTAGAAAATAGTACAAATAAAAAGAAAATCTTGAATGAGTAGGTGTTCTAAAACTTTTGAATGGTAGTGTTTGTCTGTGTGAAACGGAGTGTACAGCATTCTCTCAACCAGCTTCATGAGGTAGTCAACTGGAATGCAGAGTGTTTGTCTGTGTGAAACGGAGTGTACAGGGCCGGATTAGGAAATCATAGGCACGGTGCGCCATTTAAAAAAAGAAATCTACAGATCAGTCTTCTCTTTTCTGTTGTAGGCATTTGCTCTCCAAATTGTACGTTTGTCCCGTGATTGTATATTGAAATTTGCAAAAGAGAAGCAGACAACCGCAACCAAACATAGAAATATAATCAATAGATGGAAGTTCCCATTCAAGTCAGGACTGGCAGCCATTGCCAGCGGTTCCATAACCCTTCTATAGATTATATGTCTATAGCCACAACAAGCTGTGTATTTCATACGCATGCTGTCCAAACGGCAGCCTTCCTGATGGCAGGCATACTGGTAACTACCAAAATAAAGGAAACACTTGAGTAAATGAGGAATACAAAGTTGATGTTATGGTGTGTGGTGCATTTTCCTGGCTTGGTTTAGGTCCACTAGTAGAATCTATGCCAAGGCGCATTGAAGTTGTTCTGGCAGCTTGTGGTGGTCCAATACCCTTTAATATTTTTATGAATGGTATGTCCTTCATTTTTTGTCAATTACTTTTATTTGTAAACGAAATTTAATCCACAGTTATTATTTTTTTAACTGTTTTTTTTTCAGATCCTCAGAGAGTTCTTTGCCATGATGTTGAACTTCCAGTGACCAGTCAGTATGAGGGAGTGTGAGAGCGATGACACCAAATTTAACACACCTGCTCCCCATTCACACCTGAGACCTTGTGACACTAGCAGTCACATGACACCAGGGAGGGAAAATGGCTAATTGGGCCCCAATTTGAACATTTTCACTTAGGGGTGTACTCACTTTTGTTGTCAGCGGTATAGACATTAATGGCTGTGTGTTGAGTTATTTTGAGGGGACAGCAAATTTACACTTTTATACAAGCTGTACACTCAATACTTTACCATGTAGCAAAGTGTCATTTCTTCAGTGTTGTCACAGAAAGATACACTCAATATTTACAAAAATGTATAGAAGTGTACTCACTTTTTCGTGATATACTGTTTATATATATATACTATATACAATATATCGAATATAAACTACATATATTATATAAACTATATATCTAATATACAGAGCTTTCGGAAAGTATTCAGACCCCTTGAATTTTTCCACATTTTGTTACGTTACAGCCTTATTCTAAAAAATATTAAAAACCCCATAATGACAAAGTAAAAATGTAGAATTATTCAGACCCTTTATCAGTACTTTGTTGATTACAGCCTTGGGTATGACATTACAAGCTTGGCACACATGTATTTCGGGAGTTCCTCCCATTCTTCTCTACAGATCCTCTCAAGCTCTGTCAGGTTGAATGGGGAGTGTCGTTGGTTCTCAGCTATTTTCAGGTCCAGATGATGATCGGGTTTGTATTTCTATTTGATTTTATTATTGATTCCCAAGGCAGCAGGCAACAAGGGCCACTACCACTTATCTGACCGATTCGGTCTTATGTAGAAAAATATGAATTTATGTTATTTTTTACATTGGATAAGAGTAGAGACTGGTATATCATAGACTGCAGTTGAGAAATTTTTGGTCCTTAAATAATTTGGTACGCCTACTGGAGAGCTCTTTGTCTACACCCATTCAGCATCGTTCACACCTTTAGCCCCACCCATCTTAAGCCCTTAGCCCCACCCATCTTAAGCCCTTAGCCCCACCCACCTTAAGCCCTTAGCCCCACCCACCTTAAGCCCTTAGCCCCACCCATCTTAAGCCCTTAGCCCCACCCATCTTAAGCCCTTAGCCCCACCCATCTTAAGCCCTTAGCCCCACCCATCTCTTTAAGGATTCACACATTAGGCAAACACACACCATAAATTAAATCAAATCCAATTTTATGTGTCACATACACATGGTTAGCAGATGTTAATGGTCACATGGTTATCAGATGTTACTGGTCACATACACATGGTTAGCAGATGTTAATGGTCACATGGTTATCAGATGTTACTGGTCACATACACATGGTTAGCAGATGTTATTGGTCACTTACACATGGTTAGCAGATGTTAATGGTCACTTACACATGGTTAGCAGATGTTAATGGTCACATACACATGGTTAGCAGATGTTATTGGTCACTTACACATGGTTAGCAGATGTTAATGGTCACTTACACATGATTTGCAGATGTTAATGGTCACATACACATGATTAGCAGATGTTAATGGTCACTTACACATGGTTAGCAGATGTTAATGGTCACTTACACATGGTTAGCAGATGTTAATGGTCACATACACATGATTAGCAGATGTTAATGGTCACATACACATGATTAGCAGATGTTAATGGTCACTTACACATGATTAGCAGATGTTAATGGTCACTTACACATGGTTAGCAGATGTTAATGGTCACATACACATGATTAGCAGATGTTAATGGTCACATACACATGGTTAGCAGATGTTATTGGTTACATACACATGGTTAGCAGATGTTAATGGTCACATACACATGATTAGCAGATGTTAATGGTCACTTACACATGGTTAGCAGATGTTAATGGTCACTTACACATGGTTAGCAGATGTTAATGGTCACATACACATGATTAGCAGATGTTAATGGTCACATACACATGATTAGCAGATGTTAATGGTCACTTACACATGATTAGCAGATGTTAATGGTCACTTACACATGGTTAGCAGATGTTAATGGTCACATACACATGATTAGCAGATGTTAATGGTCACATACACATGGTTAGCAGATGTTATTGGTTACATACACATGGTTAGCAGATGTTAATGGTCACATACACATGATTAGCAGATGTTAATGGTCACATACACATGGTTAGCAGATGTTATTGGTTACATACACATGGTTAGCAGATGTTAATGGTCACATTACACATGGTTAGCAGATGTTAATGGTCACATACACATGGTTAGCAGATGTTATTGGTCACATTCACATGGTTAGCAGATGTTATTGGTCACATTCACATGGTTAGCAGATGTTATTGGTCACATACACATGATTAGCAGATGTTAATGGTCACATACACATGGTTAGCAGATGTTATTGGTCACATACACATGGTTAGCAGATGTTAATGGTCACATACACATGGTTAGCAGATGTTAATGCGAGTGTAGCGAAATGCTTGTGCTTCTAGTTCCGACAATGCAGTAATATCCAACGAGTAATCTAACCTAACAATTCCACAACTACTACCTTATAGACACAAGTGTAAAGGGATAAAGAATATGTACATAAAGATATATGAATGAGTGATGGTACAGAACGGCATAGGCAAGATATAGTAGAGGTATCGAGTACAGTATATACATATGAGATGAGTAATGTAGGGTATGTAAACATATAAAAGTGGCTAGTGATACATTACATCAAGATGGCAAGATGCAGTAGATGGTATAGAGTACAGTATATACATATGATATGAGTAATGTAGGGTATGTAAACATATAAAAGTGGCTAGTGATACATTACATCAAGATGGCAAGATGCAGTAGATGGTATAGAGTACAGTATATACATATGAGATGAGTAATGTAGGGTATGTAAACATATAAAAGTGGCTAGTGATACATTACATCAAGATGGCAAGATGCAGTAGATGGTATAGAGTACAGTATATACATATGATATGAGTAATGTAGGGTATGTAAACATATAAAAGTGGCTAGTGATACATTACATCAAGATGGCAAGATGCAGTAGATGGTATAGAGTACAGTATATACATATGAGATGAGTAATGTAGGGTATGTAAACATTATATGAAGTGGCATTGTTTAAAGTGGCTAGTGATACATTTATTACATCAATTTTTCCATTATTATTATTATTGTGGCTGGAGTTGAGTCAGTAGTCAAATCAAATCAAATTTTATGTCACATACACATGGTTAGCAGATGTTAATGCGAGTGTAGCGAAATGCTTGTGCTTCTAGTTCCGACAATGCAGTAATAACCAACAAGTAATCTAACTAACAATTCCAAAACTACTGTCTTATACACAGTGTAAGGGGATAAAGAATATGTACATAAGATATATGAAAGATACAGTAGATGGTATTGAGTGCAGTATATACATATGAGATGAGTATGTAAACAAAGTGGCATAGTTAAAGTGGCTAGTGATACATGTATTACATAAAGATGCAGTAGATGATATAGAGTACAGTATATACGTATACATATGAGATTAATAATGTAGGGTATGTAAACATTATATTAGGTAGCATTGTTTAAAGTGGCTAGTGATATATTTGACATCATTTCCCATCAATTCCCATTATTAAAGTGGCTGGAGTTGAATCAGTGTGTTGGCTGCAGCCACTCAATGTTAGTGGTGGCTGTTTAACAGTCTGATGGCCTTGAGATAGAAGCTGTTTTTCAGTCTCTCTCGGTCCCAGCTTTGATGCACCTGTACTGACCTCGCCTTCTGGATGATAGCGGGGTGAACAGGCAGTGGCTCGGGTAGTTGATGTCTTTGATGATCTTTATGGCCTTCCTCTGACATTGGGTGGTGTAGGTGTCCTGGAGGGCAGGTAGTTTGCCCCCGGTGATGCGTTGTGCAGACCTCACTACCTCAGTTAGCCGCCAAATTGTGGAGTCAACAAAAGTCATAAATAGCATTATAAATCTTCACTTACCTCTGCTGATCTTCGTCGGAATGTAAAATTACATTATATGAATCTCCCCTAAATCCCCAACAGTTATTAAAACAACTGATCATTGCTATTCATCATGAAAATAGCACTTATAACAGGGTATCCACAAGTCCAATAGTATCTAAAGAGATCAATGTGGACTTAAGAGTTTTGTTCTTGCCAACCAGTACACACCTGATTCAACTAATCAGCTAATCATAGACTTCAAGAAAGACATGCTTACTTGAATCAGGTGTGTTACTGCTTTGTTATAAAAACAAAAAAAGCACCCAAACTGGTCCTCTCTGGATAAGAAGCCACGCAACAATGACCATAACACCACGCTGGTCCTCTGTGGATAAGAAGCCAAGCTACAATGACCATAACACCACACTGGCCCTCTGGATAAGAAGCCACGCAACAACAACCATAACACCACACTGGTCCTCTGT
>NW_027033244.1:0-5918 GCF_034236695.1 Oncorhynchus nerka | reverse complement strand
ACCAGTATCTATTTTGAGACCCACAGAACCAGGATCAGGATCTATTATGAGACCCACAGGACCAGGATCTTTTATGAGACCCACAGGATCAGGACCAGGATCTATTATGAGACCCATAGGACCAGGATCAGGATCTATTATGAGACCCGCAGGACCAGGACCAGGATCTATTATGATACCCGCAGGACCAGGATCTATTATGAGACCCACAGGACCAGGATCTATTATGAGACCCGCAGGACCAGGATCTATTATGAGACCCGCAGGACCAGGATCTATTATGAGACCCGCAGGACCAGGATCTATTATGAGACCCACAGGACCAGGATCTATTATGAGACCTGCAGGACCAGGATCTATTATGAGACCCGCAGGACCAGGATCTATTATGAGACCCACAGGACCAGGATCTATTATGAGACCCACAGGACCAGGATCAGGATCTATTATGAGACCCACAGGACCAGGAGCTATTATGAGACCCGCAGAACCAGGATCAGGATCTATTATGAGACCCACAGGACCAGGACCAGGATCTATTATGAGACCCACAGGACCAGTATCTATTTTGAGACCCGCAGAACCAGGATCAGGATCTATTATGAGACCCACAGGACCAGGATCTTTTATGAGACCCACAGGATCAGGACCAGGATCTATTATGAGACCCGCAGGACCAGGATCTATTATGAGAACCACAGGACCAGGATCTATTATGAGACCCACAGGACCAGGATATATTATGAGACCCACAGGACTAGGATCTATTATGAGACCCACAGGACCAGGATCAGGATATATTATGAGACCCACAGGACCAGGATCTATTATGAGACCCACAGGACGGATCTATTATGAGACCCACAGGACCAGGATCTATTATGAGACCCGCAGAACCAGGATCAGGATCTATTATGAGACCCACAGGACCAGGACCAGGATCTATTATGAGACCCACAGGACCAGTATCTATTTTGAGACCCGCAGAACCAGGATCAGGATCTATTATGAGACCCACAGGACCAGGATCTTTTATGAGACCCACAGGATCAGGACCAGGATCTATTATGAGACCCATAGGACCAGGATCAGGATCTATTATGAGACCCGCAGGACCAGGACCAGGATCTATTATGAGACCCGCAGGACCAGGATCAGGATCTATTATGAGACCCACAGGACCAGGATCTATTATGAGACCCGCAGGACCAGGATCTATTATGAGACCTGCAGGACCAGGATCTATTATGAGACCCGCAGGACCAGGATCTATTATGAGACCCGCAGGACCAGGATCTATTATGAGACCCGCAGGACCAGGATCTATTATGAGACCTGCAGGACCAGGATCTATTATGAGACCCGCAGGACCAGGATCAGGATATATTATGAGACCCACAGGACCAGGAGCTATTATGAGACCCGCAGAACCAGGACCAGGATCTATTATGAGACCCGCAGGACCAGGATCTATTATGAGACCCGCAGGACCAGGATCTATTATGAGAACCACAGGACTAGGATCTATTATGAGACCCACAGGACCAGGATCAGGATATATTATGAGACCCACAGGACCAGGATCTATTATGAGACCCATAGGACCAGGATCAGGATCTATTATGAGACCCGCAGGACCAGGACCAGGATCTATTATGATACCCGCAGGACCAGGATCTATTATGAGACCCACAGGACCAGGATCTATTATGAGACCCGCAGGACCAGGATCTATTATGAGACCCGCAGGACCAGGATCTATTATGAGACCCGCAGGACCAGGATCTATTATGAGACCCGCAGGACCAGGATCTATTATGAGACCCGCAGGACCAGGATCTATTATGAGACCCACAGGACCAGGATCTATTATGAGACCCGCAGGACCAGGATCTATTATGAGACCCACAGGACCAGGATCTATTATGAGACCCGCAGGACCAGGATCTATTATGAGACCCGCAGGACCAGGATCTATTATGAGACCCGCAGGACCAGGATCTATTATGAGACCCACAGGACCAGGACCAGGATCTATTATGAGACCCACAGGACCAGGATCTATTATGAGACCCGCAGGACCAGGATCAGGGTCTATTATGAGACCCGCAGGACCAGGATCTATTATGAGACCCACAGGACCAGGATCTATTATGAGACCCGCAGGACCAAGATCAGGATATATTATGAGACCCGCAGGACCAGGACCAGGATCTATTATGAGACCCGCAGGACCAAGATCAGGATCTATTATGAGACCCGCAGGACCAGGACCAGGATCTATTATGAGAACCGCAGGACCAGGACCAGGATCTATTATGAGACCCACAGGATCAGGACGAGGATCTATTATGAGACCCACAGGATCAGGATCTATTATGAGACCCGCAGGACCAGGATCTATTATGAGACCCACAGGACCAGGACCAGGATCTATTATGAGACCCACAGGACCAGGATCTATTATGAGACCCGCAGGACCAGAATCAGGATCTATTATGAGACCCGCAGGACCAGGATCTATTATGAGAACCACAGGACTAGGATCTATTATGAGACCCACAGGACCAGGATCTATTATGAGACCCGCAGAACCAGGATCAGGGTCTATTATGAGACCCACAGGACCAGGATCTATTATGAGACCCGCAGGACCAGAATCAGGATCTATTATGAGACCCGCAGGACCAGGATCTATTATGAGAACCACAGGACTAGGATCTATTATGAGACCCACATGACCAGGATCTATTATGAGACCCGCAGAACCAGGATCAGGGTCTATTATGAGACCCACAGGACCAGGACCAGGATCTATTATGAGACCCACAGGACCAGTATCTATTTTGAGACCCGCAGAACCAGGATCAGGATCTATTATGAGACCCACAGGACCAGGATCTTTTATGAGACCCACAGGATCAGGACCAGGATCTATTATGAGACCCACAGGATCAGGATCTATTATGAGACCCGCAGGACCAGGATCTATTATGAGACCCACAGGACCAGGACCAGGATCTATTATGAGACCCACAGGACCAGGATCTATTATGAGAACCACAGGACCAGGATCTATTATGAGACCCACAGGACCAGGATATATTATGAGACCCACAGGACTAGGATCTATTATGAGACCCACAGGACCAGGATCAGGATATATTATGAGACCCACAGGACCAGGATCTATTATGAGACCCACAGGACGGATCTATTATGAGACCCACAGGACCAGGATCTATTATGAGACCCGCAGAACCAGGATCAGGATCTATTATGAGACCCACAGGACCAGGACCAGGATCTATTATGAGACCCACAGGACCAGTATCTATTTTGAGACCCGCAGAACCAGGATCAGGATCTATTATGAGACCCACAGGACCAGGATCTTTTATGAGACCCACAGGATCAGGACCAGGATCTATTATGAGACCCATAGGACCAGGATCAGGATCTATTATGAGACCCGCAGGACCAGGACCAGGATCTATTATGAGACCCGCAGGACCAGGATCAGGATCTATTATGAGACCCACAGGACCAGGATCTATTATGAGACCCGCAGGACCAGGATCTATTATGAGACCTGCAGGACCAGGATCTATTATGAGACCCGCAGGACCAGGATCTATTATGAGACCCGCAGGACCAGGATCTATTATGAGACCCGCAGGACCAGGATCTATTATGAGACCTGCGGGACCAGGATCTATTATGAGACCTGCAGGACCAGGATCTATTATGAGACCCACAGGACCAGGATCTATTATGAGACCCACAGGACCAGGATCTATTATGAGACCCGCAGGACCAGGATCAGGATCTATTATGAGACCCGCAGGACCAGGATCTATTATGAGACCCACAGGACCAGGATCTATTATGAGACCCGCAGGACCAGGATCTATTATGAGACCCGCAGGACCAGGATCAGGATCTATTATGAGACCCACAGGACCAGGACCAGGATCTATTATGAGACCCACAGGACCAGGATCTATTATGAGACCCACAGGACCAGGATCTATTATGAGACCCACAGGACCAGGATCTATTATGAGACCCACAGGACCAGGACCAGGATCTATTATGAGACCCACAGGACCAGGATCTATTATGAGACCCACAGGACCAGGATCAGGATCTATTATGAGACCCGCAGGACCAGGACCAGGATCTATTATGATACCCGCAGGACCAGGATCTATTATGAGACCCACAGGACCAGGATCTATTATGAGACCCGCAGGACCAGGATCTATTATGAGACCCGCAGGACCAGGATCTATTATGAGACCCACAGGACCAGGATCTATTATGAGACCCGCAGGACCAGGATCTATTATGAGACCCGCAGGACCAGGATCTATTATGAGACCCGCAGGACCAGGATCTATTATGAGACCCGCAGGACCAGGATCTATTATGAGACCCGCAGGACCAGGATCTATTATGAGACCCGCAGGACCAGGATCTATTATGAGACCTGCAGGACCAGGATCTATTTTGAGACCCGCAGGACCAGGACCAGGATCTATTATGAGACCCACAGGACCAGGATCTATTATGAGACCCGCAGGACCAGGATCAGGGTCTATTATGAGACCCGCAGGACCAGGATCTATTATGAGACCCACAGGACCAGGATCTATTATGAGACCCGCAGGACCAAGATCAGGATCTATTATGAGACCCGCAGGACCAGGACCAGGATCTATTATGAGACCCCCAGGACCAAGATCAGGATCTATTATGAGACCCGCAGGACCAGGACCAGGATCTATTATGAGACCCGCAGGACCAGGACCAGGATCTATTATGAGACCCACAGGATCAGGACGAGGATCTATTATGAGACCCACAGGATCAGGATCTATTATGAGACCCGCAGGACCAGGATCTATTATGAGACCCACAGGACCAGGACCAGGATCTATTATGAGACCCACAGGACCAGGATCTATTATGAGACCCGCAGGACCAGAATCAGGATCTATTATGAGACCCGCAGGACCAGGATCTATTATGAGAACCACAGGACCAGGATCTATTATGAGACCCACAGGACCAGGATCTATTATGAGACCCACAGGACCAGGACCAGGATCTATTATGAGACCCACAGGACCAGGATCTATTATGAGACCCGCAGGACCAGGATCTATTATGAGACCCACAGGACTAGGATCTATTATGAGACCCACAGGACCAGGATCTATTATGAGACCCGCAGAACCAGGATCAGGATCTATTATGAGACCCACAGGACCAGGACCAGGATCTATTATGAGACCCACAGGACCAGTATCTATTTTGAGACCCGCAGAACCAGGATCAGGATCTATTATGAGACCCACAGGACCAGGATCTTTTATGAGACCCACAGGATCAGGACCAGGATCTATTATGAGACCCACAGGATCAGGATCTATTATGAGACCCGCAGGACCAGGATCTATTATGAGACCCACAGGACCAGGACCAGGATCTATTATGAGACCCACAGGACCAGGATCTATTATGAGACCCACAGGACCAGGATCTATTATGAGACCCACAGGACCAGGATATATTATGAGACCCACAGGACCAGGATCTATTATGAGACCCACAGGACCAGGATCAGGATATATTATGAGACCCACAGGACCAGGATCTATTATGAGACCCACAGGACGGATCTATTATGAGACCCACAGGACCAGGATCTATTATGAGACCCGCAGAACCAGGATCAGGATCTATTATGAGACCCACAGGACCAGGACCAGGATCTATTATGAGACCCACAGGACCAGTATCTATTTTGAGACCCGCAGAACCAGGATCAGGATCTATTATGAGACCCACAGGACCAGGATCTTTTATGAGACCCACAGGATCAGGACCAGGATCTATTATGAGACCCATAG
>NW_027033243.1:0-5918 GCF_034236695.1 Oncorhynchus nerka | reverse complement strand
ATTCAGCATTTCACTGTAAGGTCTACTTCACACCTGTTGTATTCAGCATTTCCACTGTGAGGTCTACTACACCTGTTGTATTCAGCATTTCACTGTGAGGTCTACTACACCTGTTGTATTCAGCATTTCACTGTAAGGTCTACTACACCTGTTGTATTCAGCATTTCACTGTGTGAGGTCTACTACACCTGTTGTATTCAGCATTTCACTGTAGAGGTCTACTACACCTGTTGTATTCATCATTTCACTGTGAGGTCTACTACACCTGTTGTATTCAGCATTTCACTGTAAGGTCTACTACACCTGTTGTATTCAGCATTTCATGTGAGGTCTACTACACCTGTTGTATTCAGCATTTCACTGTAAGGTCTACTACACCTGTTGTATTCAGCATTTCACTGTGAGGTCTACTCACACCTGTTGTATTCAGCATTTCACTGTGAGGTCTACCACACCTGTTGTATTCAGCATTTCACTGTAAGGTCTACTACACCTGTTGTATTCAGCATTTCACTGTAGTCTAACTACACCTGTTGTATTCAGCATTTCACTGTAAGGTCTACTACACCTGTTGTATTCAGCATTTCACTGTAGGGTCTACTACACCTGTTGTATTCAGCATTTCACTGTAAGGTTTTACTACACCTGTTGTATTCAGCATTTCACTGGGTCTACTACACCTGTTGTATTCAGCATTTCACTGTGAGGTCTACTACACCTGTTGTATTCAGCATTTCACTGTAAGTCTACTACACCTGTTGTATTCAGCATTTCACTGTGAGGTCTACTTCACCTGTTGTATTCATCATTTCACTGTGAGGTCTACTACACTGTTGTATTCAGCATTTCACTGTAAGGTCTACTACACCTGTTGTATTCAGCATTTCACTGTAAGGTCTACTACCTGTTGTAAGGTCTACTACCACCTGTTGTAGTCAGCATTTCACTGTAAGGTCTACCTACACCCGTTGTATTCAGCATTTCACTGTGAGGTCTACTACACCTGTTGTATTCATCATTTCACTGTGAGGTCTACTACACCTGTTGTATTCAGCATTTCACTGTAAGGTCTACTACACCTGTTGTATTCAGCATTTCACTGTAGGTCTACTACACCTGTTGTATTCAGCATTTCACTGTAAGGTCTACTACACCTGTTGTATTCAGCATTTCTGTAAGGTCTACTACACCTGTTGTATTAAGCATTTCACTGTAAAGGTCTACCTACACCTGTTGTATTCAGCATTTCACTGTAAGGTCTACTACACCTGTTGTATTCAGCATTTCACTGTGAGGTATACTACACCTGTTGTATTCAGCATTTCACTGTGAGGTATACTACACCTGTTGTATTCAGCATTTCACTGTAAAGGTCTACTACACCTGTTGTATTCAGCATTTCCCTGTGAGTCTACTACACCTGTTGTATTCAGCATTTCACTGTGAGGTCTACTACACCTGTTGTATTCAGCATTTCACTGTAAGGTCTACTACACCTGTTGTATTCAGCATTTCACTGTAAGGTCTACTACACCTGTTGTATTCAGCATTTCACTGTGAGGTCTACTACACCTGTTGTATTCAGCATTTCACTGTAAGGTCTACCTACACCTGTTGTATTCAGCATTTCACTGTGAGGTCTACTACACCTGTTGTATTCAGCATTTCACTGTGAGGTCTACTACACCTGTTGTATTCAGCATTTCACTGTAAGGTCTACTACACCTGTTGTATTCATCATTTCACTGTAAGGTCTACTACACCTGTTGTATTCATCATTTCACTGTAAGGTCTACTACACCTGTTGTATTCATCATTTCACTGTGAGGGTCTACTACACCTGTTGTATTCAGCATTTCACTGTAAGGTCTACTACACCTGTTGTATTCAGCATTTCACTGTAAGGTCTACTACACCTGTTGTATTCAGCATTTCACTGTAAGGTCTACTACACCTGTTGTATTCAGCATTTCACTGTGAGTCTACTACACCTGTTGTATTCAGCATTTCACTGTAAGGTCTACTACACCTGTTGTATTCAGCATTTCACTGTAAGTCTACTACACCTGTTGTATTAGGGCACATGTGACTAATAAAACTTGATTTGATTTTGTCGTCTCAGCTCTCCAGGATGTGGGGATGTTAGGCTTCATAACATTATTTCAGCAATACGTTCTTCCTCCTGCCTTCAACTAATCATAGACATGACTGTCTGGCTTGACCAGCTGACCGACTCTCTGTCTCCCTGCAGGCGCCACAGTAAAGGAGGAACTTTCCCCTCGTCAATTCCACTTGTCCAATGGCAGCAAAGACTACAGCGATGGTAAGAGGGCTTTCTCCTGAACGATGCTGCTCTGTCGCTACAGTAAGAGGGCTTTCCCTGGAACGATGCTGCTCTGTCGTTACACAGTAAGAGGGCTTTCTCCTGAACGATGCTGCTCTGTCGTTACACAGTAAGAGGGCTTTCTCCTGAACGATGCTGCTCTGTCGTTACACAGTAAGAGGGCTTTCTCCTGAACGATGCTGCTCTGTCGTTTACAGTACGAGGCTTTCTCCAGAACGATGCTGCTCTGTCGTTACAGTACGAGGGCTTTCTCCTGAACGATGCTGCTCTGTCGTTACACAGTAAGAGGGCTTTCTCCTGAACGATGCTGCTCTGTCGTTACACAGTAAGAGGGCTTTCTCCTGAACGATGCTGCTCTGTCGTTACAGTAAGAGGGCTTTCTCCTGTACGATGCTGCTCTGTCGTTACACAGTAAGAGGGCTTTCTCCTGAACGATGCTGCTCTGTCGTTACACAGTAACAGGGCTTTCTCCTGAACGATGCTGCTCTGTCGTTACACAGTAACGGGGCTTTCTCCTGAACGATGCTGCTCTGTCGTTACACAGTAACGGGGCTTTCTCCTGAACGATGCTGCTCTGTCGTTACACAGTAACGGGGCTTTCTCCTGAACGATGCTGCTCTGTCGTTACACAGTAAGAGGGCTTTCTCCTGAACGATGCTGCTCTGTCGTTACACAGTAAGGGGGCTTTCTCCTGGACGATGCTGCTCTGTCGTTACACAGTAAGGGGGCTTTCTCCTGAACGATGCTGCTCTGTCGTTACACAGTAAGAGGGCTTTCTCCTCAACGATGCTGCTCTGTCGTTACACAGTAACGGGGCTTTCTCCTGAACGATGCTGCTCTGTCGTTACAGTACGAGGGCTTTCTCCTGAACGATGCTGCTCTGTCGTTACACAGTAAGAGGGCTTTCTCCTGAACGATGCTGCTCTGTCGTTACAGTAAGAGGGCTTTCTCCTGAACGATGCTGCTCTGTCGTTACACAGTAAGAGGGCTTTCTCCTGAACGATGCTGCTCTGTCGTTACACAGTAACAGGGCTTTCTCCTGAACGATGCTGCTCTGTCGTTACACAGTAACAGGGCTTTCTCTTGAACGATGCTGCTCCATCACTCCCAGATAGAAGATATGTTTCAGTTCAACCTCTAACACAGGCACAATAATGGTTATGATGACATCTAGTGCTAGTATCCATATAGGCTTACTACTTCAAATTACTCTTAGGACTTTGATGATTTTTACAGGCTAATAGTTATACCTCTTCCTGTCTCCCCTCCACTAGCAACCTTCCCCTGATTGGACTAACAGGCTAATAGTTATACTGCTTCCTGTCTCCCCTCCACTAGCAACCTTCCCCTGATTGGACTAACAGACTAATAGTTATACTGCTTCCTGTCTCCCCTACCCTAGCAACCCTCCCCTGATTGGACTAACAGACTAATAGTTATACTGCTTCCTGTCTCCCCTCCCCTAGCAACCCTCCCCTGATTGGACTAACAGACTAATAGTTATACTGCTTCTTGTCTAGCCTTCCCCTGATTGGACTAACAGACTAATAGTTATACTGCTTCTTGTCTAGCCTTCCCCTGATTGGACTAACAGACTAATAGTTATACTGCTTCCTGTCTCCCCTCCCCTGATTGGACTAACAGGCTAATAGTTATACTGCTTCCTGTCTCCCCTCCACTAGCAACCCTCCCCTGATTGGACTAACTGTTATACTGCTTCTTTTTCAAAATGGTAAAATGTATCAGTTTCACAGCGATACTGTATAATATTCTAGTCAGTTGGGGACAGGTCTTCGATGTCCCAATACCTTGGCATCGGGTCTATGAACTGACGAATAACAGACAGGTCAATCCATCCGTTTAAATGGAAGCTGTTATAGAAGATACTTGCTACAAAAAGAATGCCCAATATATGAGGCATTGAACAGTCAGCCTCGTGCAGACTCTGCCGTGAGGAAACAGAATTTATAGAACGGATTTTCGTTTTTCGTTATCGTTTACAAATATTGTACATTTTTTCCTGCCTTTTTGCTGTGTCTCTGTCAGTATATTAGATTTCAGCCATATGATTTGCAATATTAGATCTGGAGGATGAAATTGTAGCCATCTCTGACTTCATTTAAAAAGGAGGATACTTTACACAGGTGATTCTTCGTCAATCCACCAAAAATGTAAACTTTTAATCTGCCAAAGGGCAAATAGCCTACTCTTAAACAGGATGGGATTCTCTTAATAGCTAGAAAACCATTGGATTTAGATAAAAAAAAACTCCATTGTAAGATTTTTTTTTTTTTAATTTTACCTTTATTTAACTAGGCAAGTCAGTTAAGAACAGATTCTTATTTTCAATGACGGCCTAGTAACAGTGGGTTAACTGCCTGTTCAGGGGCAGAACGACAGATTTGTACCTTGTCAGCTCGGGGGTTTGAACTTGCAACTTTCTGGTTACTAGTCCAACGCTCTAACCACTAGGCTACCCTGCCGCCCTAAGAGTGCGGTTTAATGCCTTAAAACTATTAAATATTAATCTGCCAAATTTATGTTCGTCATCTAAATATGCTTGCAACCTTTTCTAGTTTGCCATTCCAAATAAAGTGCCATTTTTTTTCTTGCATGATTTTAAAAAGGATTCTTCTGGAGTTGGTAGAGCCATGAATAAATATGTAACCTGAGAATGAATCAGGGTAGAGCCATGAATAAATATGTAACCTGAGAATGAATCAGGGTAGAGCCATGAATAAATATGTAACCTGAGAATGAATCAGGGTAGAGCCATGAATAAATATGTAACCTGAGAATGAATCAGGGTAGAGCCATGAATAAATATGTAACCTGAGAATGAATCAGGGTAGAGCCATGAATAAATATGTAACCTGAGAGAACTAGAGAATGAATCAGGGTAGAGCCATGAATAAATATGTAACCTGAGAATGAATCAGGGTAGAGCCATGAATAAATATGTAACCTGAGAATTAATCAGGGTAGAGCCATGAATAAATATGTAACCTGAGAATGAATCAGGGTAGAGCCATGAATAAATATGTAACCTGAGAGAACTAGAGAATTAATCAGGGTAGAGCCATGAATAAATATGTAACCTGAGAATGAATCAGGGTAGAGCCATGAATAAATATGTAACCTGAGAATGAATCAGGGTAGAGCCATGAATAAATATGTAACCTGAGAATGAATCAGGGTAGAGCCATGAATAAATATGTAACCTGAGAATGAATCAGGGTAGAGCCATGAATAAATATGTAACCTGAGAATGAATCAGGGTAGAGCCATGAATAAATATGTAACCTGAGAGAACTAGAGAATGAATCAGGGTAGAGCCATGAATAAATATGTAACCTGAGAATGAATCAGGGTAGAGCCATGAATAAATATGTAACCTGAGAATGAATCAGGGTAGAGCCATGAATAAATATGTAACCTGAGAATGAATCAGGGTAGAGCCATGAATAAATATGTAACCTGAGAATGAATCAGGGTAGAGCCATGAATAAATATGTAACCTGAGAGAACTAGAGAATGAATCAGGGTAGAGCCATGAATAAATATGTAACCTGAG
>NW_027033242.1:0-5917 GCF_034236695.1 Oncorhynchus nerka | reverse complement strand
ACTGGCAGAAGCACATATACACACACAGGCACTGGCAGAAGCACATATACACACACAGGTACTGGCAGAAGCACATATACACACACAGGCACTGGCAGAAGCACATATACACACACAGGCACTGGCAGAAGCACATATACACACACAGGCACTGGCAGAAGCACATATACACACACAGGCACTGGCAGAAGCACATATACACACACAGGCACTGGCAGAGCACATATACACACACAGGTACTGGCAGATGAACATATACACACACAGGCACTGGCAGATGAACAGATGCACACACAGGCACTGGCAGATGAACATATACACACACAGGCACCGGCAGATGAACAGATGCACACTAAACAGTCGCACGGAGGCTCGCACGCTTCCGTCCGTAAGAAAGAAGGAAGCTCCCTCTAACCCTGTTCCATGAGGGGTTACCAGTGGACTCACACTGTTTGTAGGGCCTTCTGTGTGTTCTGTCTAGGACAACTAAAACAGATGAACACTTTCAATCATGCACAGACCCACCGAGGCGTACACACACACTTTTAAACGAGGCATTATGAATGTTTGGACATCCGTCTGTGTATTTGGTAGATTCTAACACATACGCCTTCACACACATTCGTACACACACTTGGTAAATTCATGATTTTGAGTGTTTGGCCGTTACGCTGCAGTATCAGTACATACAAACTGGTATAGACACACACACGCTGTGCTACAGACACCAACTCTCTGAGGGATTAGGACTGTTTTTCCTTCACACTTCTGGTCCCTGTGTATTATAAAACACGCACACACTCTGGCCTTCAGAGACGTGGAGTGTGTTAGAGAAGGCATTGCACGTCCTCCCTTTCCCCTCTAGATCCGGGCACGGACGGAATACATCACAGGATCAAACCATTTCTAATCAAACCCAGGAAAGTGTGGCTAATGCAATTTCACTAAGTCACTGACTGGCTTGATTGCATGTGGGCTGCGGAGTGTGTGGAGGGCGCCGTGGGAGGGGATGGAGGCTGTCGAGGCGGGTGTATATCTGTGGAGGTGTGTATGTTAGAAGCAAGTTCACCATGGCGTTGATATGGTGTGTGTGTGTGTGTGTGTGTGTGTGTGTGTGTGTGTGTGTGTGTGTGCGGTGTGTATTCTCTCCAGGTGTCTGTCTGGAGGTGTTGGGTGTCGTGACTGTAGATGTGTAGGTGTAGTGGTGGGAGGGTATTGGAGGGATTTGCCTGTATAATGTGGTTATAGTGTTAGTGAGGGTGCTGAGGAGCTACCGTGATGTGAGGCGTACTGGAGGGACATAGCATGTAGTGATGGTAGTTATAGTGGTGTGAGGTGTACTGGAGGGACTGACCTATATAATGTGTTATAGTGGTGTGAGGGGTATTGTGGTTATAGTGGTGTGAGGGGTACTGGAGGGACTGGCCTGTATAATAGTGATAGTGTTATAGTGGTGTGAGGTGTACTGGAGGGACTGGCCTGTATGATGTAGTTATAGTGGTGTGAGGTGTACTGGAGGGACTGACCTATATAATGTGGTTATAGTGGTGTGAGGGGTACTGGAGGGACTGGCCTGTATAATGTAGTGATAGTGTTATAGTGGTGTGAGGGGTACTGGAGGGACTGGCCTGTATAATGTAGTGATAGTGTTATAGTGGTGGGAGGGGTACTGGAGGGACTGGCCTGTATAATGTAGTGATAGTGTTATAGTGGTGTGAGGGGTACTGGAGGGACTGGCCTGTATAATGTAGTGATAGTGTTATAGTGGTGGGAGGGGTACTGGAGGGACTGGCCTGTATAATGTAGTGATAGTGTTATAGTGGTGTGAGGGGTACTGGAGGGACTGGCCTGTATAATGTAGTGATAGTGTTATAGTGGTGGGAGGGGTACTGGAGGGACTGGCCTGTATAATGTAGTGATAGTGCTACTTCATTCCCTTCCACATCTGCTCTCCCACAGGGTATGGACACGCCCTTCTGGCTAATCCTGGATCAGCCTCTACCACTAGGGATAGACACACTCACTCACTCGCTCACACTGACACACGCACGCACTCACTCTGACACACGCACGCACTCACTCTGACACACGCAGGCACTCACTCTGACACACTCACTCAAACCCTCAGCCTGGATGTTCTGTTGTTTATAAGAGTTGCCAGGAGTCTGACCTCTGACCTGCTATCAGAGCCATCACTGTCCAGATGACTCTGAAAAGAAACATCATGAATATTAACACTCTTAATAAAATATTAATGTGATCTATGCCCATTTGGCAGCCACATCTGGGACTCTAAGGACCATTGGGGTCGCTCCATGCCCATTTGGCAGCCACACCTGGGACTCTAAGGACCATTGGGGTCGCTCCATGCCCATTTGGCAGCCACACCTGGGACTCTAAGGACCATTGGGGTCGCTCCATGCCCATTTGGCAGCCACACCTGGGACTCTAAGGACCATTGGGGTCGCTCCATGCCCATTTGGCAGCCACACCTGGGACTCTAAGGACCATTGGGGTCGCTCCATGCCCATTTGGCAGCCACACCTGGGACTCTAAGGACCATTGGGCTCGCTCCATGCCCATTTGGCAGCCACACCTGGGACTCTAAGGACCATTGGGGTCGCTCCATGCCCATTTGGCAGCCACACCTGGGACTCTAAGGACCATTGGGGTCGCTCCATGCCCATTTGGCAGCCACACCTGGGACTCTAAGGACCATTGGGGGTCGCTCCATGCCCATTTGGCAGCCACACCTGGGACTCTAAGGACCATTGGGGTCGCTCCATGCCCATTTGGCAGCCACACCTGGGACTCTAAGGACCATTGGGGTCGCTCCATGCCCATTTGGCAGCCACACCTGGGACTCTAAGGACCATTGGGGTCGCTCCATGCCCATTTGGCAGCCACACCTGGGACTCTAAGGACCATTGGGGTCAGCTCCATGCCCATTTGGCAGCCACACCTGGGACTCTAAGGACCATTGGGGTCGCTCCATGCCCATTTGGCAGCCACACCTGGGACTCTAAGGACCATTGGGGTCGCTCCATGCCCATTTGGCAGCCACACCTGGGACTCTAAGGACCATTGGGGTCGCTCCATGCCCATTTGGCAGCCACACTGGGACTCTAAGGACCATTAGGGTGCTGCATATTTAGGCACACCTGGGCACTCTAAGGAACCATTACGTCGTTCCATATTTAGGTGGGCATTCTGATAGAAACCATACGTGTTGCATATTTAGGTGGGCATTCTGATAGAAACCATACGTGTTGCATATTTGTGGGCAGATGTTTAGAGCAGGAAATTACATTTGTCACCATAATCAGAAAGTACACACGTTGTTGCATATTTAGGTGGGCATTCTGATAGAAACCATACGTGTTGCATATTTAGGTGGGCATTCTGATAGAAACCATACGTGTTGCATATTTAGGTGGGCATTCTGATAGAAACCATACGTGTTGCATATTTAGCCATGTCTGTTTGTTTGAAAGTTCATGATTACGGAACAGAAGTTGACTCTCTCCCTCTCTCTCTCTCTCTCCCTCTCTTTTGCTGTGCCTAGTGTGAGTGTGTGGCAGAGTCATCTTTAGGGGCGTATTTGAGTCTGAATCGAATCAGCAGAAAGGGAGTGGAGGAGAATTAGAACCTGGGCACTCTTCCACTTAGTACAGTTAAGCTGCTCCTACAAATGACCATGGAAACAGCAGAGAAAAATGGGTATAAAAAGCTTTTGAATGAAATGAAAGCATCTCTTTGTAATGAGTGTAGGGATAGATGGATGGGACCAGAGAGGAGTTGTCTCCATGCTTTACAATGGAAATGGTTTCATTACAACTATCAGAGAGTATCAGGAGGCTGAGGGAAACAGTCGTTATGATGTGCACTGGAAAATTTATGGGCTATACAGGTAAAGCTGACTGGAGACTGGCTTTCACACCATCAATGCAGGGTTATATAGGTAAAGCTGACTGGAGACTGGCTTTCACACCATCAATGCAGGTAAAGCTGACTGGAGACTGGCTTTCACACCATCAATACAGGTAAAGCTGACTGGAGACTGGCTTCAACACCATCAATGCAGGGTTATACAGGTAAAGCTGACTGGGGACTGGCTTCAACACCATCAATGCAGGTTTATACAGGTAAAGCTGACTGGAGACTGGCTTCAACACCATCAATGCAGGTTTATACAGGTAAAGCTGACTGGAGACTGGCTTCAACACCATCAATGCAGGTTTATACAGGTAAAGCTGACTGGAGACTGGCTTTCACACCATCAATGCAGGTTTATACAGGTAAAGCTGACTGGAGACTGGCTTTCACACCATCAATGCAGGTAAAGCTGACTGGAGACTGGCTTCAACACCATCAATGCAGGTTTATACAGGTAAAGCTGACTGGAGACTGGCTTCAACACCATCAATGCAGGTTTATACAGGTAAAGCTGACTGGAGACTGGCTTTCACACCATCAATGCAGGTAAAGCTGACTGGAGACTGGCTTCAACACCATCAATGCAGGTTTATACAGGTAAAGCTGACTGGAGACTGGCTTCAACACCATCAATGCAGGTAAAGCTGACTGGAGACTGGCTTTCACACCATCAATGCAGGTAAAGCTGACTGGAGACTGGCTTTCACACCATCAATGCAGGTAAAGCTGACTGGAGACTGGCTTTCACACCATCAATGCAGGTAAAGCTGACTGGAGACTGGCTTTCACACCATCAATGCAGGTAAAGCTGACTGGAGACTGGCTTCAACACCATCAATGCAGGTAAAGCTGACTGGAGACTGGCTTCAACACCATCAATGCAGGTAAAGCTGACTGGAGACTGGCTTTCACACCATCAATGCAGGTAAAGCTGACTGGAGACTGGCTTTCACACCATCAATGCAGGTAAAGCTGACTGGAGACTGGCTTTCACACCATCAATGCAGGTAAAGCTGACTGGAGACTGGCTTTCACACCATCAATGCAGGTAAAGCTGACTGGAGACTGGCTTCAACACCATCAATGCAGGGTTATACAGGTAAGCTGACTGGGGACTGGCTTTCACACCATCAATGCAGGTAAAGCTGACTGGAGACTGGCTTTCACACCATCAATGCAGGTAAAGCTGACTGGAGACTGGCTTTCACACCATCAATGCAGGTAAAGCTGACTGGAGACTGGCTTTCACACCATCAATGCAGGTAAAGCTGACTGGAGACTGGCTTTCACACCATCAATGCAGGTAAAGCTGACTAGAGACTGGCTTTCACACCATCAATGCAGGTAAAGCTGACTGGAGACTGGCTTCAACACCATCAATGCAGGGTTATACAGGTAAAGCTGACTGAGACTGGCTTTACACCATCAATGTAGGTAAAGCTGACTGGAGACTGGCTTCACACCATCGCAGGTAGTGACAGAGGTTTGATACAGGTAAAGCTGACTGGAGACTGGCTTTAACACCATCAATGCAGGTAAAGCTGACTGGAGACTGGCTTTCACACCATCAATGTAGGTAAAGCTGACTGGAGACTGGCTTTCACACCATCAATGCAGGTTTATACAGGTAAAGCTGACTGGAGACTGGCTTTAACACCATCAATACAGGTAAAGCTGACTGGAGACTGGCTTTAACACCATCAATGCAGGTAAAGCTGACTGGAGACTGGCTTCAACACCATCAATGCAGGTAAAGCTGACTAGAGACGGGCTTTCACACCATCAATGCAGGTAAAGCTGACTGGAGACTGGCTTCAACACCATCAATGCAGGTAAAGCTGACTGGAGACTGGCTTTCACACCATCAATGCAGGTAAAGCTGACTGGAGACTGGCTTCAACACCATCAATGCAGGTAAAGCTGACTGGAGACTGGCTTTCACACCATCAATGCAGGTAAAGCTGACTGAGACTGGCTTCAA
>NW_027033241.1:0-5916 GCF_034236695.1 Oncorhynchus nerka | reverse complement strand
CACTATCTACCTCAACCCCATTCTGTCTACATGTCTACCTCAACCCCACACTATCTACCTCAACCCCATTCTGTCTACATGTCTACCTCAACCCCACACTATCTACCTCAACCCCACACTATCTACCTCAACCCCATACTATCTACCTCAACCCCATACTATCTACCTCAACCCCACACTATCTACCTCAACCCCATACTATCTACCTCAACCCCACACTATCTACCTCAACCCCACACTATCTACCTCAACCCCACACTATCTACCTCAACCCCACACTATCTACCTCAACCCCATTCTGTCTACATGTCTACCTAAACCCCATACTGCCTACATGTCTACCTCAACCCCACACTATCTACCTCAACCCCACACTATCTACCTCAACCCCACACTATCTACCTCAACCCCATTCTGTCTACATGTCTACCTCAACCCCACACTATCTACCTCAACCCCATACTATCTACCTCAACCCCACACTATCTACCTCAACCCCACACTATCTACCTCAACCCCACACTATCTACCTCAACCCCACACTATCTACCTCAACCCCACACTATCTACCTCAACCCCATTCTGTCTACATGTCTACCTCAACCCCACACTATCTACCTCAACCCCATTCTGTCTACATGTCTACCTAAACCCCATACTGCCTACATGTCTACCTCAACCCCACACTATCTACCTCAACCCCACACTATCTACCTCAACCCCATTCTGTCTACATGTCTACCTCAACCCCACACTATCTACCTCAACCCCACACTATCTACCTCAACCCCACACTATCTACCTCAACCCCACACTATCTACCTCAACCCCATACTATCTACCTCAACCCCATTCTGTCTACATGTCTACCTCAACCCCACACTATCTACCTCAACCCCATTCTGCCTACATGTCTACCTCAACCCCACACTATCTACCTCAACCCCATTCTGTCTACATGTCTACCTCAACCCCATACCGCCTACATGTCTACCTCAACCCCATTCTGTCTACATGTCTACCTCAACCCCACACTATCTACCTCAACCCCATACTGTCTACATGTCTACCTCAACCCCATACTGCCTACATGTCTACCTCAACCCCACACTATCTACCTCAACCCCACACTATCTACCTCAACCCCACACTATCTACCTCAACCCCATACTATCTACCTCAACCCCACACTATCTACCTCAACCCCATTCTGCTACATGTCTACCTCAACCCCACACTATCTACCTCAACCCCATTCTGTCTACATGTCTACCTCAACCCCACACTATCTACCTCAACCCCACACTATCTACCTCAACCCCATCTACATGTCTACCTCAACCCCATACTGTCTACATGTCTACCTCAACCCCACACTATCTACCTCAACCCCATACTATCTACCTCAACCCCATACTATCTACCTCAACCCCACACTATCTACCTCAACCCCACACTATCTACCTCAACCCCACACTATCTATACTGTCTACATGTCTACCTCAACTCTATACTGCTTACATGTCTACCTCAACCCCACACTATCTACCTCAATCCACACTATCTACCTCAACCCCATACTATCTACCTCAACCCATTCTGTCTACATGTCTACCTCAACCCCACACTATCTACCTCAACCCCATTCTGCCTACATGCTCACTTCAACCCCACACTATCTACCTCAACCCCATTCTGTCTACATGTCTACCCCAACCCCATACCGCCTACATGTCTACCTCAACCCCATACTGCCTACATGTCTACCTCAACCCCATTCTGTCTACATGTCTACCTCAACCCCACACTATCTACCTCAACCCCATACTGTCTAAGTCAACCCCACACCATCAGATCCCCCATTTCTACCTGTCTACCTCAACCGCAGTCCTTTCTACCTGTCTACCTCAACCCCACACTATCTACCCCAACCCCATTCTGTCTACATGTCTACCAACCCCATACTGTCTACATGTCTACCTCAACCCCATTCTGTCTACAACCCCACACCATCTACCTCAACCCCACACTATCTACCTCAACCCCATACTGTCTACCTCAACCCCATACCATCTACTCAACCCCATACCGCCCCCATTCTGTCTGTCTACCTCAACCCCATACTGTCTACATGTCTACCTCAACCCCAACCCCAACACACACGCCATCTACCTCAACCCCATACTGTCTACAACCCCACACTGTCTAACTCCATACTGCCTACATGTCTACCTCAACCCCACACTATCTACCTCAACCCCACACACTATCTACTACCTCAACCCCATACTATCTACCTCAACCCCATTCTGTCTACATGTCTACCTCAACCCCACACTATCTACCCCAACCCCATTCTGCCTACATGTCTACTCAACCCCATACTTATCTACCTCAACCCCATTCTGTCTACATGTCTACCTCAACCCCATACCGCCTATGTCTACCTCAACCCCATTCTGTCTACATGTCTACCTCAACCCCACACTATCTACCTCAACCCCATACTGTCTAAGTCAACCGCATCCTTTCTACCTGTCTACCTCAACCGCATCCTTTCTACCTGTCTACCTCAACCCCACACTATCTACCTCAACCCCATTCTGTCTACATGTCTACCTCAACCCCATACCGCCTACATGTCTACTTCAACCCCATTCTGTCTACATGTCTACCTCAACCCCACACTATCTACCTCAACCCCACACTATCTACCTCAACCCCATCCTTTCTACCTACCCCAACCGTATCCTCTCTACCTCAAACCCCACACTATCTACCCCAACCCCATACTATCTACCCAAACCCCACATATCTACCTCAACCCCACACTATCTACCTCAACCCCACACTATCTACCTCAACCCCATACTATCTACCCCAACCCCACACTATCTACCTCAACCCCACACTATCTACCTCAACCCCATTCTGTCTATGTCTACCTAAACCCCTATAACCCCACACCTACAACCCCACACTCATCTACCTCAACCCAACCACACTATCTACCTCAACCCCACACTATCTACCTCATGTCTAAAAACTATCTACTACCCCAACCCCATTCTGTCCATGTCTACCCCAACCCCACACTATCTACCTCAACCCCATACACAACCCCACACTATCTACCTCAACCCTACACTACTATCTACCATCTCCTTCAACCCCACACTACCCCACACTCTACCTCAACCCCACACTATCTACCTCAACCCCACACTATCTACCTCAACCCCATACTATCTACCTGTCTACCTCAACCGCATCCTCTACACTGTTTACACCCCACATTATCTACCCCAACCCCATACTATTTCATACCCCACATCTACCTACAACTACCAACACTATCTACCTCAACCCCACACTATCTACCTCAACCCCATTTTGTCTACATGTCTACCCCAACCCCACACTATCTAGCCATCAACCCCATACATGTCTACCTCAAACCCCAAACACATGTCTACCCAACCCCACACTATCTACCTCAACCCCATACTATCTACCTCAACCCCATTCTGTCTACATTTTTACCTCAACCCCATACCATTTGCCCCAACCCCTTATTTTTGTTTATGTTTGGCCCAACCCCACACTTATTTACCCCAACCCCACATCTATAACCCCATACTACTTACTCCCAACCCCATATTGTTTATGTTTCACCCCCATGTTATTTACTAAACCCCATAACCCCAAACCCTCATATTGCCTACATGTCTACCTCAACCCCACACCATCTACCCCAACCCCACACTATCTACCTCAACCCCACACCCTACCTCAACCCCATACTATCTACCTCAACCCTACACTATCTACCCCAACCCCATACTGCTCTAACCCCACACACTATCTACCTCAACCCCACATGTCTACTCCCAACCCCATACTATCTACCTCCCAACCCCACACTGTCTACATGTCTACAACCCCATACTACATGTCTACCTCAACCCCATACTGTCTACATGTCTACCTAAACCCCATACTGTCTATCTACCTCAACCCCACACTATCTACCTCAACCCCACACTATCTACCCCAACCCCACACTATCTACCTCAACCCCATTCTGTCTACATGTCTACCTAAAACCCCATACTATCTACCTCAACCCCACACTATCTACCTCAACCCCATACTATGTCTACCTCAACCCCACACTATCTACTCTCAACCCCATTCTGTCTACATGTCTACTCCCAACCCCACACTTATCTTTACTCTCAACCCCATACTTCTACATGTCTAACCCCATACTATTTACCCCAACCCCATACTATCTACCCCAACCCCACACTATCTACTCCCAACCCCATACTGTTTACCTCAACCCCACACCCTCTACCTCAACCCCATACTATTTACTCCCAACCCCACACTATCTACCCCAACCCCACACTGTCCACTCCCAACCCCACACCATCTACCTCAACCCCATACCATCTACCCCAACCCCACACTCATCTACCCCAACCCTGGCCACTCATCTACACTCCCAACCCCATTCTGTCTACATGCCTACCTAAACCCCATACTGCCTACATGTCTACCCTCAACCACACCCATTCACCCCAACCCCACACTATCTACCCCTAACCCCACACTATCTACCCCAACCCATACTATCTACCCCCTAACCCCACACTATCTACCCCAACCCCACACCATCTAATTCTAACCCCACACCATCTACCCCAACCCCACACTATCTACCTCAACCCCACACTATCTACCTCAACCCCATACTCTGCTCTACATGTCATACCTAAACCCCTATACCTGTCTACCTGAACCATGTCTACCTCAACCCCACACTGTCTACCTCTAACCCCACACTATCTACCTCAACCCCACACTATCTACCTCAACCCCATTCTGTCTACATGTCTACCTCACCCCACACTATCTACCTCAGCCCCATTCTGCCTTTACTTTAAGCCCACACTATCTGCACTTGAGCCCATTCTTATCTCCATGTCTACCTCAGCCCCATTTACTTTATTCTTTATATTATTTACTTACCATTCTGTTTATTTCTTTAAATTTCATACTTATTTATCATTTTAATTTTTATTTTGTTTTATGTTTCGATTTTTGGCGCTTTACATCATTTGTTTTTTAATCTTACATTTATTTACTTTAAATCATTTTACGTTTATTTATCATTCGTTCTTGATCATACTATTCTTACCAACTCCTAATATCTTATCGACTTCTTGGCCCACTATCTAGCATCAACCCCATACTATCTGCCTCAGCCCATTCTGTCTGCATGTCTGCCTCAGCCCCATGCACGCCTACATGTCTACCTCAGCCCATGCTGCCTGCATGTCTACCTCCAGCCCATTCTGTCTACATGTCTGCCTCAGCTACACTATCTACACTGGCCCATACTGTCGACCTCAACCCCACACTAGTCTACCTCAACCCCACACTCATCTACCTCAACCCCATTCTGTCTACATGTCTACCTAAACCCCATACTGTCTACATGTCTACCTCAACCCCACACTATCTACCTCAACCCCACACTATCTACCTCAACCCCATTCTGTCTACATGTCTACCTCAACCCCACACTATCTACCTCAACCCCACACTATCTACCTCAACCCATACTATCTACCTCAACCCCACACTATCTACCTCAACCCCACACTACTCTACCTCAACCCCATTCTGTCTACATGTCTACCTCAACCCCACACTATCTACCTCAACCCCATACTATCTACATTCTCAACTCCACACTATCTACCTCAACCCCACACTATCTACACGTCACCAACCCACACTGCTCTACCTCAGCCCCATACTATCTACCTCAACCCCACACTATCTACCTCAACCCCATTCTGTCTACATGTCTACCTCAACCCCACACTATCTGCCTCAACCCCA
>NW_027033240.1:0-5914 GCF_034236695.1 Oncorhynchus nerka | reverse complement strand
CCTCTTAAGTCGACCCTCTACTTTTTGAACATTCTGTTAAAAATCGCGCAACATTTCAGCGCCCTGCTACTCATGCCAGGAATATAGTATATGCATTTGCTTAGTCTGTGTGGATAGAAAACACTCAGACGTTTATAAAACTGGTTAAATCACTGCTGTGGCTTTACCAGAACGGCATTTACATCGAAAAGCACAGGAAAAACTGATCACTGAAAATGGGAAAATATATCCATGCGCTACTTGAACCCATTGATAAAGGTGAACCACAATTAATTGACTGAGGTTGCAGTACCTACAGCTTCCACACGGTGTCTAGAGTCTTGTCATTTCCCTTCAAGTTTTTCTTGGTCAAACACATGCAGGGCACCGTATCTCCTTAGGTCTAGGACCGGATATTTTCGTTGAGTTTCTAGCCGGACATTTTTCCAGACGGACAGCTAATGATCTTTACATCGCCTCCTGATGAATTTTATCGCTTATTAACGTTTACTAATACCTAAAGTTGCATTACAAACGTATTTCGAAGTGTTTTGTGAAAGTTTATCGTCGACTTTTTGAATTTTAAAAAATGACGTTACGTTTTGAAACGATGTTTTTTTCGTTTATCACACAGTCTACATATAACGATATCTAGGCTTTATATGGACCGATTTAATCGAAATAAAGACCCAAATAGTGTTTATGGGAAATCTAGGAGTGCCAACAAAGAAGATGGTGAAAGGTAATGAATGTTTTCTATTTTATTGTGCGGTTTGTGTAACGCCGAAATGCTAATTATTTTGTTTACGTCCCCTGTGGGTCTTTTGGGGTGTTACATGCTATCAGATAATAGCTTCTCATGCTTTCGCCGAAAAGCATTTAAAAAATCTGACTTGTTGCCTGGATTCACAACGAGTGTAGCTTTAATTCGATACCCTGCATGTGTATTTTAATGAACTTTTGAGTTTTAACTAATACTATTAGCATTTAGCGTAGCGCATTTGCATTTCCAGAGTTCTAGTTGGGACGCAAGCGTCCCGAGTAGAAGCAACAGGTTAAATTCAGATAAGGTATTACACCTAAGATACTGGCAAATAGAATGAAGCAAGTTTTAAATGATATTATAGCACCTACACCTAATTATAGTGTGCCCTGGTAGAGATATTGCTGATACAATTAGAGATGTGATTTAAAAAATTAGTTTTAAGCATAGATTTAAATAAAGCTTTCGATAGGGTGGAACATGATTTTATGTTTAGGGTAATGGATAAATATGGTTTTGGTAATAGAATAGTAGGATGGATAAAATTATTATATAAGAAGGCAAGAAGTAGGGTGAAGTGTAATGGGGTTTTAACTGATTATTTTATTCTTGAGAGATCTGTGAGACAGGGGTGCCCTTTATCAGCTTTATCGGTAGAACCTTTAGCAGCATTTCTTAAAAAAATATAATCTTATAAATTGTGTACAGACTCCACAAGGACGTTTTAGTTTGATTCATCAATACGCAAATGATACCACTATAACAGTTAGAGATGAGGGAAGTGTAAAAAGGGTGATGGAGTGTTTTAAAGTATATGGACAGGCATCGGGTGCAAAGGTTAACATGGATAAGTCAGTAGTAATGAGTAAGATTAATGAGGGGAATTTTGTATTAAGTCATGCTAGATATGCAATAAGATTAAGGAATTTAGGTCATTATGAAGGGAAAATTGAGAGTGTGGATTTTTGTTGTGGTATTTTAGAGAAAGATACATAATATATAGAAACGGTGGAGGAAACTGTGGGTGAGTACTGTAATTGAAATTCTATCAAATGGAAAACTTGTAATTCATTATTAATTGGTTTTAGTGGATAATTGTGTTACTTTTTCTTTTTCTGATTTTGTTAAAGGGTGAATTGTTCATCTTTTATTGTCTGAATGTTGTAAATAGTGTGTTTTTTATATTATATATATATATTTTTTTAACCTGTTAAGACTCTAGGGGCAGTATTTCATTTTTGGATAAAAAGACGTGCCCGTTTTAAGCGCAATATTTTGTCACGAAAAGATGCTCGACTATGCATGGAATTGATAGCTTTGGAAAGAAAACACTCTGACGTTTCCAGAACTGCAAAGATTTTCACTGTGAGTGCCCTAGAACAAAACCTTCAGGCAAAACCAAGATGTTTCAGCAACCAGGAAATGAACAGGATTTCCGAAGCTATGTTTTCCATGATCTCCTTATATGGCTGTGAATGCGCCAGGAATGAGCCTGCACTTTCTGTCGTTTCCCCCAAGGTGTCTGCAGCATTGTGACGTATTTGCAGGCATATCATTGGAAGATTGACCATAAGAGACTACATTTACCAGGTGTCCCGCACGGTGTCCTGCGTGGAAATTGGTGCGTAAAACTCAGCTACTAGTATTTTTCCATGCGATTCTGAGGACAAAGCAAGCTTCCAGGAACGGCATTTCAATGAAGAGATATATGACAAAACACCTTGAGGATTGATTCAAACAACGTTTGCCATGTTTCAGTCGATATTATGGAGTTAATTCGGAAAAAAGTTCGACGCGTAGGTGACTGAATTTTCGGTTAGTTTCGGTAGCCAAATGCATAGTAACAAACGGAACGATGTGTCCTACACAAAGAATCTTTCAGGAAAAACTGGACATCTGCTATGTAACTGAGTCTCCTCATTGAAACATCTGAAGTTCTTCAAAGGTAAATTATTTTATTTGATTCCTTTGCTGGTTTTTGTGAATATGTTGCGTGCTAAATTCTAACGCTAAATGCTAAGCTAGCTATCAACACTCTTACACAAATTATTGATTTTCTCTGGTTCAAAAGCATATTTTGAAAATCTGAGATGACAGGATTGTTAAGAAAAGGATAAGCTTGAGAGCAGGCATATTTATTTCATTTCATTTGCGATTTTTAGAAATCGCTAACGTTGCGTTATGGTAATGAGCTTGAGGCTGTAGTCAGGAACCCGCATGCGGGGGGGGGGGTGTGTAGTATGAAGTTAATGTGCCCGATCTCGGAAGCTAAGCAGGGTCGGGCCTGGTTAGTACTTGGATGGGAGACCGCCTGGGAATACCAGGTGCTGTAAGCGTTTTGCTCCAGTAGAGGGTTCTCTTGTGTCATGCGTGGAGCAACTGCCTTTTATTTATCACCCTAATAACGTATTTTTATTGGACTAAAAGGCAGTTTGTTAGTGCTTCCCTGCCATGCCCTGATCAAATCCAATAATAGGCAGTGCATTTCCCTCAATCTAGGCAGTGCATTCAGCATTTGTTTTTAGGCTAGGAGACTGTCAATGTCTGTAGTCATTAGGGCCCTGTAAAATCCCTTCAATGTTTTGCCTGATCCCCCCCCCCAAAAAAAAACAATTCCCCTATTCTCCATTTACATTTCCCCGTTGACTGTTTGTCCCTGCATCTGTAGGTTTTTGCTCTCAAAAGAACCCCTTTTTATAACATGATTGGATGTTCTGTCCACGACAACGTTTAAAACCCTAGCAGGAAACTACTTTTGAGGTCTGGGAAAAACGGAAGACATATCGATTTTTCAATAAAGCGTTTCACATTCTCCACTGGTTGAAATACTATCCTGTGTCCTCAGATTAATGGAGTTAGATAGGTTTTTCCTCTATATATGAATTAAGAAATCAATCATGTTTAGTCTATTGTATAGTTACAATGTGTAATCATTGATATCCCAGGAGCAGTAAACACTTTAAGTGTATAATTGTAATACATACATGCAGACACCGCATCGTTTGATATGACTGAAAGTGTGTCATACCTGAACCGCACCTTTATTTGCCAGGGAAGAGTACATGGTCGGTGAATATATTCAATGTACAGGCTACAATATGGGAATCTCATACGTGGTAATAACTAAAATACATGTGTATATAGGTCTTGCATCCTTGGCACAAAAGGTATATTCTACTCTTGGCTTCATTAATGCCATTCAGACTTGCGGTTCATTGATTGGTATGAATATTAGTTTAGAACTGTTTTAGGGTCCATACCCAGAGCGGCAACAGTTATTTTTTAATCCGACTCAAGCAAGTAAATAGCTAGCCATGTTCCTTCAGCTGCATTGCAAGGCAAGCTTACAATTGTGCAGTCAATGCTATGCGGATTCACAGCTGTACATTTCAATGAAACATGGTGAAGCCCCAAAATTGCCCTCGCTAGAAGCTATGTGTTTCAGACATAAGGAAGTGGATGGCTGCAAACTTTCTACTATTAAACTCGGACAAAACAGAGATGCTTGTTCTAGGTCCCAAGAAACAAAGAGATCTTCTGTTGAATCTGACAATTAATCTTAATGGTTGTACAGTCGTCTCAAATAAAACTGTGAAGGACCTCGCGTTACTCTGGACCCTGATCTCTCTTTGAAGAACATATCAAGACCATTTCGAGGACAGCTTTTTTCCATCTACGTAACATTGCAAAAATCAGAAACTTTCTGTCCAAAAATGATGCAGAAAAATTAATCCATGCTTTTGTCACTTCTAGGTTAGACTACTGCAATGCTCTATTTTCCGGCTACCTGGATAAAGCACTAAATAAACTTCAGTTAAGTGCTAAATACGGCTGCTAGAATCCTGACTAGAACCAAAAAATTTGATCATATTACTCCAGTGCTAGCCTCTCTACACTGGCTTCCTGTCAAAGCAAGGGCTGATTTCAAGGTTTTACTGCTAACCTACAAAGCATTAAATGGGCTTGCTCCTACCTATCTCTCTGATTTGGTCCTGCCGTACATACCTACACGTACGCTACGGTCACAAGACGCAGGCCTCCTAATTGTCCCTAGAATTTCTAAGCAAACAGCTGGAGGCAGGGCTTTCTCCTATAGAGCTCCATTTTTATGGAACGGTCTGCCTACCCATGTCAGAGACGCAAACTCGGCCTCAACCTTTAAGTCTTTACTGAAGACTCATCTCTTCAGTGGGTCATATGATTGAGTGTAGTCTGGCCCAGGAGTGGGAAGGTGAACGGAAAGGCTCTGGAGCAACGGACCGCCCTTGCTGTCTCTGCCTGGCCGGTTCCCTCTTTCCACTGGGATTCTCTGCCTCTAACCCTGTTACGGGGCTGAGTCACTGGCTTACTGGGGCTCTCTCATGCCGTCCCTGGGGGGGGGTGCGTCACCTGGGTGGGTTGATTCACTGTTGTGGTCAGCCTGTCTGGGTTGGCGCCCCTCCTTGGGTTGTGCCGTGGCGGGAGATCTTTGTGGGCTATACTCGGCCTTGTCTCAGGATGGTAAGTTGGTGGTTGAAGATATCCCTCTAGTGGTGTGGGGGGCTGTGCTTTGGCAAAGTGGGTGGGGTTATATCCTTCCTGTTTGGCCCTGTCCGGGGGTGTCCTCGGATGGGGCCACAGTGTCTCCTGACCCCTCCTGTCTCAGCCTCCAGTATTTATGCTGCAGTAGTTTGTGTCGAGGGGCTAGGGTCAGATTGTTATATCTGGAGTACTTCCTCTGTCCTATTCGGTGTCCTGTGTGAATCTAAGTGTGCGTTCTCTAATTCTCTCCTCTCTTTCTTTCTCTCTCTCGGAGGACCTGAGCCCTAGGACCATGCCCCAGGACTACCTGACATGATGACTCCTTGCTGTCCCCAGTCCACCTGACTGTGCTGCTGCTCCAGTTTCAACTGTTCTGCCTTACTATTATTCGACCATGCTGTTCATTTCTGAACATCTTGGTCATGTTCTGTTATAATCTCTACCCGGCACAGCCAGAAGAGGACTGGCCACCACACAAGCCTGGTTCCTCTCGGTTTCTTCCTAAATTTTGGCCTTTCTAGGGAGTTTTCCTAGCCACCGTGCTTTACACCTGCATTGTTTGCTGTTTGGGGTTTTAGGCTGGGTTTCTGTACAGCACTTTGAGATATCAGCTGATGTACGAAGGGCTATATAAATAAATTTGATTTGACT
>NW_027033239.1:0-5914 GCF_034236695.1 Oncorhynchus nerka | reverse complement strand
CACTTAAAAATATGAGCGAGGCCTGTAATTTTCATCATAGGTACACTTCAACTATGACAGACAAAATAAGAAAATAAATCCAGAAAATCACATTGTAGGATTTTAATGAATTTATTTGCAAATTATGGTGGAAAATAAGTATTTGGTCACCTACAAACAAGCAAGATTTTCTGGCTCTCACAGACCTGTAACTTCTTCTTTAAGAGGCTCCTCTGTCCTCCACTGCTATATTTGTATTAATGGCACCCGTTTGAACTTATCAGTATAAAAGAGCACCTGTCTACAACCTCAAACAGTCACACTCCAAACTCCACTATGGCCAAGACCAAAGAGCCGTCAAAAGACACCAGAAACAAAAATTGTAGACCTGCACCAGGCTGAAAGACTATTGAATCTGCAAAAGGTAAGCAGCTTGGTTTGAAGAAATCAACTGTGGAGCAATTATTAGAAATGGAAGGCATACAAGACCACTGATAATCTCCTCGATCTGGGGCCCAAAGAAATTCACCCCTGGGTGGGGTCAAATGATCAAAAGAACGGTGGAGCAAAAATCCCAGAACCACACAGGGGGACCTAGTGAATGACCTGCAGAGAGCTGGGACCAAAGTAACAAATCTACCACCAGTAACACACTACGCCAGGACTCAAATCCTGCAGTGCCAGACGTGTCCCCCTGCTTAAGCCAGTACATGTCCAGGCCGGTCTGAAGTTTGCTAGAGAGCATTTGGATGATCCAGAAGAAGATTGGAAGAATGTCATATGGTCAGATGAAACCAAAATATAACTTTTTGGTAAAAACTCAACTCTGGATGCTGAGATGCATCCAAAGAACACCTATACCTACTGTGAAGCATGGGTGGAAACATCATGCTTTGGGGCTGTTTTCTGCAAAGGACCAGGACACTGACTGATCCTTGTAAAGAAAGAATGAACGGACCATGTATCGTGAGATTTGAGTGAAAACCTCCTTCCATCAGCAAGGGCATTGAAGATGAAACGTGGCTGGGTCTTTCAGCATGAAATGATCCCAAACACCGCCCTGGCAACGAAGGAGTGGCATTGTAAGCATTTCAAGGTCCTGGAGTGGCCTAGCCAGTGGTTCTGGGTTTTCGCTCACCGTTCTTGTGATCATCTTGACCCCACGGGGTGAGATCTGCGTGGAGCCCCAGATCGAGGGAGATTATCAGTGGTTTTGTATGTCTTCCATTTCCTAATAATTGCTCCCACAGTTGATTTGAAGCTGCTTACCTATTGCAGATTCAGTCTTTAAGCCTGGTGCAGGTCTACAATTTTGTTTCTGGTGTCCTTTGACAGCTCTTTGGTCTTGGCCATAGTGGAGTTTGGAGTGTGACTGTTTGAGGTTGTGGACAGGTCTCTTTTATACTGATAACAAGTTAAAACAGGTGCCATTAATACAGGTAACGAGTGGAGGACAGAGGAGCCTCTTAAAGAAGAAGTTACAGGTCTGTGAGAGCCATACATTTTGCTTGTTTGTAGGTGACCAGATACTTATTTTCCACCATCATTTGCAAATAAAAAATTAAAAAAATCCTACAATGTGATTTCTGGATTTTGTTCTTCTAATTTTGTCTGTCATAGTTGAAGTGTACCTATGATGAAAATTACAGGCCTCATTCATCTTTTTAAGTGGGAGAACTTACAATTGGTGGCTGACTAAATACTTTTTTTGCCCCACTGTATGTAAGAATGCTGTTCATTGACAACAGCTCAGCATTCAACACCATAGTACCCTCCAAGCTCATCATCAAGCTGGATGCCTGGGTCTCAACCCCTCCCTGTGCAACTGGGTCCTGGACTTTTCTGATGGGCCACCCCCAGGTGGCGAAGGTACAAAAACAACATCTCCTTCACTGACCTCAACACTGGGGCCCCACAAGGTGTGTACTCAGCCCTCTCCTGTACTCCCTGTTCACCCATGACTGCATGGCTATGCACGCTCCAATCAATCATCAAGTTTTGCAGACGACACAACAATAGTGGGTTTGATCACCAACAACGACCAGAAACAGCCTACAGGAGAAGGTGAGGGCTCTTGAAGTGTGGTGTCAGGAAAACAACCTCTCACTCAACGACAACAAAACAAAAGGAGATGATCGTGGACTTTGAGGAAACAGCAGAGGGACCCCATCCACACGAAGGGTCAGCAGTGTAGAAGGTAGAACGATTTAAGTTCCTGGGTACACATCACTGACAAATTGAAATGGTCCACCCACACAGGCAGTGTGGTGAAGAAGGTGCAACAGCGCCTCTTCAGTCTCAGGAGGCTGAAGAAATTTGGCTTGTCACCCGAAACCCTGACGAACTTTTACAGATGCACAATCGAGAGCCTGGTACGGCAACTGCACCGCCCTCAACCGCAAGGCTCTCCAGAGAGTGGTGAGGTCTGCTCAACACATCACTGGGGAAACTACCTGCCCTCCATGACACCTACAGCACCCGATGTCACAGTAAGGCAAAAGATCATCAAGGACAACAACCACCCAAGCCACTACCTGTTCACACCCGCTATCATCCAGAAGGCGAGGTCAGTACAGGTGTATCAAAAAGGGGACCGAGAGATAGAGATGTTTCTTAATCTCAAGGCCATCAGACTGCTAAACAGCAATCACTTACTCAGAGAAGCTGCTGCCCACATTGAGACCCAGTCTCTGGACAGTTTAATAAATGGATTACTAGTCACTTTAAACAATGCCACTCTAAATAATGCCACTTTAATAATGTCTACATATTTTTACATTACTCATATCACATGTCCAGTTGAAGCCCAGAAGTTCACATACACCTTAGCCAAATATATTTAAACTCAGTTTTTCACAATTCCTGACATTTAATCCTATAGAAACTCCCTGTCTTAGGTCACTTAGGATCACCACTTTATTTTAAGAATGTGAAATGTCAGAATAATAGTAGAGAGAAAGATTTATTTAAGCTTTTATTTCTTTCATCACATTCCCAGTTGATCAGAAGTTTACATACACTCAATTAGTATTTGGTAGCATTGCCTTTAAATTGTTTAACTTGGGTCAAATTTTGGTTGCCTTCCACAAGCTTCCCATAATAAATTGGGTGAATTTTGGCCCATTCCTCCCTGACAGAGCTGCTGTAACTGAGTCAGGTTGTAGGCCTCCCTGTTTGTACACACTTTTTCAGATCTACCCACAAATTTTCTATCGGATTGAGGTCAGGGCTTTGTGCTGTTCACTCCAATACCTTGACTCTGTTGTCCTTAAGCCATTTTCCACAACTTTGGGTAATGGCTTGGCGTCATTGTCCATTTGGAAGACCATTTGCGACCAAACTTATATTCCAGATGTTGCTTCATATATTTCCACATAATTTTCCTTCCTCATGATGCCATCTATTTTGTGAAGCGCAAAATTTACAAGCAGCACCTGTATGATGCTGCCACCCCGTGCTTCCGCGGTTGGGATGGAGTTCTTAGACCTGCAAACCTCCCCCTTTCTCCTCCAAACATGCTGATGGTCATTATGACCAAACAGTTCCATTTTGTTTCACCAGACCAGAGGACATTTCTCAAAAAAGAGTACAATATTTGTCCCCATGTGCAGTTACAAACTGTGGTCCTGGCTTTTTATGGCAGTTTTAGGAGCAGTGGCTTCTTCCTTGCTGAGCGGCCTTTCAGGCTATGTCGGTATGGGACTACATCAGCTGATATCTCAAGTGCTGTACAGAAACCCAGCCTAAAACCCCAAACAGCAAGCAATGCAGGTGTAAACATGGTGGCTAGGAAAAACTCCCTAGAGGCCAAAACCTAGGAAGAAACCCTAGAGGAGAACCAGGCTGTGTGGGGTGGCCAGTCCTCTTCTGGCTGTGCCGGGTGGAATTATAACAGAACATAGCCAAGATGTTCAAATGTTCATAAATGACCAGCATGGTAAAATAATAATAATCACAGGGCAGAACAATTGAAACTGGAGCAGCAGCATGGCCAGGTGGACTGGGGACAACAAGGAGTCATCATGTCAGGTAGTCTGAGGCATGGTCCTAGGGCGCAGGTCCTCCGAGAGAGAGAAAGAAGAGAATTGAGCATACTTAAATTCACATGACACCGGATGGGACAGGAGAAGTACTCAGATATAACAAACTGACCCTAGCCCCCCGACACATAAACTACTGCAGCATAAATACTGGAGGCTGAGGCAGGAGGGTCAGGAGACACTGTGGCCCCCATCCAGCTGACACCCCCGGACAGGGCCAAACAGGAAGGATATAACCCCGCCCACTTTGCCAAAGCACAGCCCCACACCACTAGAGGGATATCTTCAACCACCAACTTACCATCCTGAGACAAGGCCAGTATAGCCCACAAAGATCTCATACGGCACAACCCAAGGGAGAGAGAGGCTTAGCAGACAGGAAGATCACATCAGTGACTCAACTCACTCAAGTGACATCCCCCCTCCTAGGAATGACAATGAAAGAGCCCTAGTAAGCCAGTGACTCAGCCCCTGTAATAGGGTTAGAGGCAGGGAATCCCAGTGGAAAAGGGGAACCAGAAGCCAGGCAGAGACAGCAAGGGCGGTTCGTTGCTCCAGAGACAACTCAAGTTTCACCTTCACTCCTGGGCCAGGCTACACTCAATCCTATGACCCACTGAGAGATGAGTCTTTGGTAAAGACTTAAGGTTGAGACCGAGTTTGCGTCTCTCACATGGAGTGAGCAGACCATTCCATAAAAATTGGGCTCTAGGAGAAAGCCCTGCCTCCAGCTGTTTGCTTAGAAATTCTAGGGACAATTAGGAGGCCTGCGTCTTGTGACCGTAGCCTCGTGTAGGTATGTGCAGCCAGGACCAAATCAGAAGATAGGTAGGAGCAAGCCCATGCACTAATGCTTTGTAGGTTAGCAGTAAAACCTTGAAATCAGCCCTTACCTTGACAGGGAAGTCAGTGTAGGAGGCTAGCACTGGAAGTAATATGATCACATTTTTGGGTTCTGAGTCAGGATTCTAGCAGCCGTGTTAGCACTAACTGAAGTTTATTTGGTGCTTTATCCCGGTAGCCGGAAAGTAAGCATTGCAGTAGTCTAACCTAGAAGTGATAAAAGCATGGATTAATTTTTCTGCATCATTTTAGACAGAAAGTTTCTGATTTTTGCAATGTTACGTAGATGGAAAAAAGCTGTCAGCAGAGTAGTCTTGATATGTTCTTCAAAAAGAAGATCAGGATCAGGCGCGGGTCCTTCACAGTTTTATTTGAGCGACTGTACAACCATTAAAGTTGGATATAGATGCTTTTCTACCTGTTCCTCAGCATCTTCACAAGGTCCCTTTGATGTTCTTCTGGGATTTGCATTTTCACACCAGGTACGTTCATCTCTAGGAGACAACGCGTCTCCTTTCTGAGCGGTATGAGCGGCTGCGTGGTCCCATGGTGTTTATACTTGCGTACTATTGTTTTGTACAGATGAACATGGTACATTCAGGTGTTTGGAAATTGCTCCCAGGATGAACCAGACTTGTGGAGTCTACAATAATTTTTCTGAGGTCTTGGCTGATTTCTTTTGATTTTCCTATGATGTCAAGCAAGAGGCAGTTTTAAGGTAGGCCTTGAAATACAAACGAGTTTTAATGACTCCAATCTAAGTGTATGTAAACTTCTGACTTCAACTGTATATACTGTATTTTATATACCATCTACTGCATCTTGCCTATGCCGCGCAGCCATCACTCATCCATATATTTATATGTACATATTCTCATTCACCCCTTTAGATTTGTGTGTATTAGGTGCTTTTTAGGAA
Source organism: Oncorhynchus nerka (assembly GCF_034236695.1). Lineage (NCBI taxonomy): Eukaryota > Metazoa > Chordata > Actinopteri > Salmoniformes > Salmonidae > Oncorhynchus > Oncorhynchus nerka. The sequence goes on along the minus strand of NW_027033239.1, from coordinate 133 downwards.
TTGTTTGATTATTTGTTAGATATTACTGCACTGTTGGAACTAGAGCATAAACATTCACTACATAAAATTAACATCTGCTAACCATGTATGTGATAATGCGAGTTTAATTTAATTTAATATTAAACAGATTGAG
>NW_027033238.1:0-5913 GCF_034236695.1 Oncorhynchus nerka | reverse complement strand
ATAGTCAGGTTGGTGTTGGGTGGTACCAGACACTATGATAGTCAGGTTGGTGTTCTGGTGGTACCAGACACTATGATATATAGTCAGGTTGGTGTTCTGGTGGTACCCAGACACTATGTATATAGTCAGGTTGGTGTTGGGTGGTACCAGACACTATGATATATAGTCAGGTTGGTGTTCTGGTGGTACCAGACACTATGATATATAGTCAGGTTGGTGTTGGGTGGTACCAGACACTATGTATATAGTCAGGTTGGTGTTCTGGTGGTACCAGACACTATGATATATAGTCAGGTTGGTGTTGGGTGGTACCAGACACTATGTATATAGTCAGGTTGGTGTTGGGTGGTACCCAGACACTATGATATATAGTCAGGTTGGTGTTCTGGTGGTACCGAGACACTATGATATATAGTCAGGTTGGTGTTCTGGTGGTACCAGACACTATGATAGTCAGGTTGGTGTTCGGGTGGTACCAGACACTATGATATATAGTCAGGTTGGTGTTGGGTGGTACCAGACACTATGATATATAGTCAGGTTGGTGTTCTGGTGGTACCAGACACTATGTATATAGTCAGGTTGGTGTTGGGTGGTACCAGACACTATGATATATAGTCAGGTTGGTGTTCGGGTGGTACCAGACACTATGATATAGTCAGGTTGGTGTTCTGGTGGTACCAGACACTATGTATATAGTCAGGTTGGTGTTGGGTGGTACCAGACACTATGATATATAGTCAGGTTGGTTTTTGGTGGTACCAGACAGTATGATATATAGTCATGTTGGTGTTGGGTGGTACCAGACACTATGTTATATAGTCAGGTTGGTGTTCTGGTGGTACCAGACACTATGATATATAGTCAGGTTGGTGTTGGGTGGTACCAGACACTATGATATATAGTCAGGTTGGTGTTCTGGTGGTACCAGACACTATGATATATAGTCAGGTTGGTGTTCTGGTGGTACCAGACACTATGATAGTCAGGTTGGTGTTGGGTGGTACCAGACACTATGATATATAGTCAGGTTGGTGTTGGGTGGTACCAGACACTATGATATAGTCAGGTTGGTGTTCTGGTGGTACCAGACACTATGATATGTCAGGTTGGTGTTCTGGTGGTACCAGACACTATGATAGTCAGGTTGGTGTTGGGTGGTACCAGACACTATGATATATAGTCAGGTTGGTGTTGGGTGGTACCAGACACTATGATATATAGTCAGGTTGGTGTTCTGGTGGTACCAGACACTATGATAGTCAGGTTGGTGTTCTGGTGGTACCAGACACTATGATATATAGTCAGGTTGGTGTTCTGGTGGTACCAGACACTATGATATATAGTCAGGTTGGTGTTCGGGTGGTACCAGACACTATGATAGTCAGGTTGGTGTTGGGTGGTACCAGACACTATGTATATAGTCAGGTTGGTGTTGGGTGGTACCAGACACTATGATATATAGTCAGGTTGGTGTTCTGGTGGTACCAGACACTATGATATATAGTCAGGTTGGTGTTGGGTGGTACCAGACACTATGATATATAGTCAGGTTGGTGTTCTGGTGGTACCAGACACTATGATATATAGTCAGGTTGGTGTTGGGTGGTACCAGACACTATGATATGTCAGGTTGGTGTTCGGGTGGTACCAGACACTATGATATATAGTCAGGTTGGTGTTGGGTGGTACCAGACACTATGATAGTCAGGTTGGTGTTCTGGTGGTACCAGACACTATGATATGTCAGGTTGGTGTTCTGGTGGTACCAGACACTATGATAGTCAGGTTGGTGTTATGGTGGTACCAGACACTATGATAGTCAGGTTGGTGTTGGGTGGTACCAGACACTATGATATATAGTCAGGTTGGTGTTGGGTGGTACCAGACACTATGATATATAGTCAGGTTGGTGTTGGGTGGTACCAGACACTATGATATATAGTCAGGTTGGTGTTGGGTGGTACCAGACACTATGATATATAGTCAGGTTGGTGTTCTGGTGGTACCAGACACTATGTATATAGTCAGGTTGGTGTTGGGTGGTACCAGACACTATGATATAGTCAGGTTGGTGTTCTGGTGGTACCAGACACTATGATATATAGTCAGGTTGGTGTTCTGGTGGTACCAGACACTATGATAGTCAGGTTGGTGTTCTGGTGGTACCAGACACTATGATATATAGTCAGGTTGGTGTTCTGGTGGTACCAGACACTATGATATATAGTCAGGTTGGTGTTGGGTGGTACCAGACACTATGATAGTCAGGTTGGTGTTATGGTGGTACCAGACACTATGATATATAGTCAGGTTGGTGTTGGGTGGTACCAGACACTATGTATATAGTCAGGTTGGTGTTCTGGTGGTACCAGACACTATGATATAGTCAGGTTGGTGTTCTGGTGGTACCAGACACTATGATATATAGTCAGGTTGGTGTTGGGTGGTACCAGACACTATGATATGTCAGGTTGGTGTTCGGGTGGTACCAGACACTATGATATATAGTCAGGTTGGTGTTCGGGTGGTACCAGACACTATGATATATAGTCAGGTTGGTGTTGGGTGGTACCAGACACTATGATATGTCAGGTTGGTGTTCTGGTGGTACCAGACACTATGATATAGTCAGGTTGGTGTTCTGGTGGTACCAGACACTATGATATATAGTCAGGTTGGTGTTCTGGTGGTACCAGACACTATGATATATAGTCAGGTTGGTGTTGGGTGGTACCAGACACTATGATATGTCAGGTTGGTGTTCTGGTGGTACCAGACACTATGATATATAGTCAGGTTGGTGTTCGGGTGGTACCAGACACTATGATATATGTCAGGTTGGTGTTCTGGTGGTACCAGACACTATGTATATAGTCAGGTTGGTGTTGGGTGGTACCAGACACTATGATATATAGTCAGGTTGGTGTTCTGGTGGTACCAGACACTATGATAGTCAGGTTGGTGTTGGGTGGTACCAGACACTATGATATATAGTCAGGTTGGTGTTGGGTGGTACCAGACACTATGTATATAGTCAGGTTGGTGTTGGGTGGTACCAGACACTATGATATATAGTCAGGTTGGTGTTCGGGTGGTACCAGACACTATGATATATAGTCAGGTTGGTGTTCTGGTGGTACCAGACACTATGATATATAGTCAGGTTGGTGTTCTGGTGGTACCAGACACTATGATATATAGTCAGGTTGGTGTTCGGGTGGTACCAGACACTATGATATATAGTCAGGTTGGTGTTCTGGTGGTACCAGACACTATGATATATAGTCAGGTTGGTGTTGGGTGGTACCAGACACTATGTATATAGTCAGGTTGGTGTTCTGGTGGTACCAGACACTATGATATATAGTCAGGTTGGTGTTGGGTGGTACCAGACACTATGATATATAGTCAGGTTGGTGTTCGGGTGGTACCAGACACTATGATATATAGTCAGGTTGGTGTTCTGGTGGTACCAGACACTATGATATAGTCAGGTTGGTGTTGGGTGGTACCAGACACTATGATAGTCAGGTTGGTGTTGGGTGGTACCAGACACTATGATATATAGTCAGGTTGGTGTTCGGGTGGTACCAGACACTATGATATATAGTCAGGTTGGTGTTGGGTGGTACCAGACACTATGATAAGTCAGGTTGGTGTTCTGGTGGTACCAGACACTATGATATATAGTCAGGTTGGTGTTGGGTGGTACCAGACACTATGTTATATAGTCAGGTTGGTGTTCTGGTGGTACCAGACTCTATGATATATAGTCAGGTTGGTGTTGGGTGGTACCAGACACTATGATAGTCAGGTTGGTGTTCTGGTGGTACCAGACACTATGATATAGTCAGGTTGGTGTTGGGTGGTACCAGACACTATGATATAGTCAGGTTGGTGTTCTGGTGGTACCAGACACTATGATATATAGTCATGTTGGTGTTGGGTGGTACCAGACACTATGTTATATAGTCAGGTTGGTGTTCTGGTGGTACCAGACACTATGATATATAGTCAGGTTGGTGTTGGGTGGTGCCAGACACTATGATAGTCAGGTTGGTGTTCTGGTGGTACCAGACACTATGATATTAGTCAGGTTGGTGTTGGGTGGTACCAGACACTATGATATATAGTCAGGTTGGTGTTGGGTGGTACCAGACACTATGATATAGTCAGGTTGGTGTTGGGTGGTACCAGACACTATGATATATAGTCAGGTTGGTGTTCTGGTGGTACCAGACACTATGATATATAGTCAGGTTGGTGTTGGGTGGTACCAGACACTATGATATATAGTCAGGTTGGTGTTCTGGTGGTACCAGACACTATGATATATAGTCAGGTTGGTGTTCTGGTGGTACCAGACACTATGATAGTCAGGTTGGTGTTATGGTGGTACCAGACACTATGATAGTCAGGTTGGTGTTGGGTGGTACCAGACACTATGATATATAGTCAGGTTGGTGTTCTGGTGGTACCAGACACTATGATATATAGTCAGGTTGGTGTTGGGTGGTACCAGACACTATGATATATAGTCAGGTTGGTGTTCTGGTGGTACCAGACACTATGATATATAGTCAGGTTGGTGTTGGGTGGTGCCAGACACTATGATAGTCAGGTTGGTGTTCTGGTGGTACCAGACACTATGATATATAGTCAGGTTGGTGTTGGGTGGTACCAGACACTATGATAGTCAGGTTGGTGTTCTGGTGGTACCAGACACTATGATAAGTCAGGTTGGTGTTCTGGTGGTACCAGACACTATGATAGTCAGGTTGGTGTTGGGTGGTACCAGACACTATGATAGTCAGGTTGGTGTTCGGGTGGTACCAGACACTATGATATATAGTCAGGTTGGTGTTCTGGTGGTACCAGACACTATGATATAGTCAGGTTGGTGTTGGGTGGTACCAGACACTATGATATAGTCAGGTTGGTGTTCTGGTGGTACCAGACACTATGATATATAGTCAGGTTGGTGTTGGGTGGTACCAGACACTATGATAAGTCAGGTTGGTGTTCTGGTGGTACCAGACACTATGATATATAGTCAGGTTGGTGTTCGGTGGTACCAGACTCTATGATAGTCAGGTTGGTGTTGGGTGGTACCAGACACTATGTATATAGTCAGGTTGGTGTTGGGTGGTACCAGACACTCATGATAGTCAGGTTGGTGTTCGGGTGGTACCAGACACTATGATAGTCAGGTTGGTGTTGGGTGGTACCAGACACTATGATATATAGTCAGGTTGGTGTTCGGGTGGTACCAGACACTATGATATATAGTCAGGTTGGTGTTCTGGTGGTACCAGACACTATGATATATAGTCAGGTTGGTGTTCTGGTGGTACCAGACACTATGATATATAGTCAGGTTGGTGTTGGGTGGTACCAGACACTATATGATAGTCATGGTCAGTGTTCTGGTGGTACAGACACTGTGGTAACCAGCACTGATATATAGTCAGGTTGGTGTTCTGGTGGTACCAGACACTATGATAAGTCAGGTTGGTGTTCTGGTGGTACCAGACACTATGTATATAGTCAGGTTGGTGTTCGGGTGGTACCAGACACTATGATATATAGTCAGGTTGGTGTTCTGGTGGTACCAGACACTATGATATATAGTCAGGTTGGTGTTCTGCTGGTACCAGACACTATGATATATAGTCAGGTTGGTGTTCGGGTGGTACCAGACACTATGGTATATAGTCAGGTTGGTGTTCTGGTGGTACCAGCACTGATATATAATCAGGTTGGTGTTAGGTGGTACCAGACACTATGATATATAGTCAGGTTGGTGTTCTGGTGGTACCAGACACTATGATATATAGTCAGGTTGGTGTTCTGGTGGTACCAGACACTATGATAGTCAGGTTGGTGTTGGGTGGTACCAGACACTATGAT
>NW_027033237.1:0-5913 GCF_034236695.1 Oncorhynchus nerka | reverse complement strand
ACACTGACTCTGTACTGGTCACCCCTGTATATAGTCTCCACATTGACTCTGTACTAGTCCCCCTGTATATACCCTCCACACTGACTCTGTACTGGTCACCCCCTGTATATAGTCTCCACATTGACTCTGTACTGGTCCCCCCTGTATATAGTCTCCACATTGACTCTGTACTGGTCCCCCCTGTATATACCCTCCACACTGACTCGGTACTGGTCCCCCCTGTATATAGTCTCCACATTGACTCTGTACTGGTCCCCCCTGTATATACCCTCCACACTGACTCGGTACCGGTCCCCCCTGTATATACCCTCCACACTGACTCGGTACTGGTCCCCCCTGTATATAGCCTCCACACTGACTCGGTACTGGTCCCCCCTGTATATAGCCTCCACATTGACTCGGTACTGGTCCCCCTGTATATAGCCTCCACACTGACTCGGTACTGGTCCCCCCGTATATAGCCTCCACACTGACTTGGTACTGGTCCCCCCTGTATATAGTCTCCACACTGACTCGGTACTGGTCCCCCCCTGTATATAGCCTCCACACTGACTCGGTACCGGTACCCCTTGTATATACCCCCCACTGTTACGTTCCCCAGTTTATGTATTGTAGTTTGTATATTTGTGCATGTGTTTATTTCAGGAAATGGCTTCCTGAAATCCCTCAAGATTGGTCGACTCCGTGGCTAATTGGAGAGCTGACCCCGCCCCCTCGTCAAGACACAGCTGTCTCCAATTACCCATTCCTTCTGACGCTATATAAAAGCCAGTGTTCTGTTCAGGAGGGAGAGCTTTTTGTAGAGAGATTTTCTGAGATCTTTTTGTAGAGAGATTTTCTGAGAGATTTTGCTAGAGATTTTGCTAGAGGTTGATTTTGCTGAGAGTTGGTATATTTTGTTGCTCAGATAGAGCTTATTTGATGTTGTTTGTTAGTTTGTTTGAAAATTGTTTTACATTCTGTTTCATTTGTTCCCAGGGGGAGAAGGGGAAGGCACCTTGGGAGTGCTTAGGCAAGAGGCCCGCGGGCATACATATACCCGTAGCATATTCGCTGTCTAGGCACACTAGGTAAGACCTGGGCGGACCACCCCTGTATTTGCTAGGGCACCAGGTGGTGCTAAATTAGGTAAGTAGTGGGTAGGCAGGTAAGATAGGAGAGGGGAGGTTTTGAGATTTACTTTCTTTGCTTTGGTTCCTCGTCCAGCCCCTTTTCTTTCTCTATATTACCGTGTAAAGGAATAAAGTCCTTGTAAACGGTACCACATTCTGCCTGTTGTCATTCTTACTCGCACCTACAGTCCATACCTTTTTCACTTCACGGAGAGTTTAGTTGTAGCAGGTGTTGCTTCCCTCTTCATAGAGGCGTGCGTAACATAATGGGGCTCATCCGGGATTTTTTCCATTAAACCCACCGGACCCTGCTGTTCTGAGCTCTCTGTGGTTAGTGATTGAGGTGTGATGGTAGGTTGTGAGTTTGGATGACTTGTTTATTAGTGGTGTTCTAGAGATTGTATTTGTATAAGATGGCTGCATCAGCCATCTCCAAGTTTTTTGAAGCGCCTCTATTGATTGTTTGGGTAGGTTTCGTAAAGTAGACCTTATAGCTATAGCTGACCATTATGGATTTGTTGTCCCTGAGAAAGCCCTAAAGGCTGAGCTTTTGGTGCCAGTCAGGGAGGTGGCTTTCATCGAGAGAACCAGATTCTCTCATTGCAAGGAGAGGGAGACTGGTAGACTTTCTGATGCCAAGTCAGGAGATAGGTGAGGAAGGGGTTCCTCGACTTTTATATTCGTTCCATTCGATCCTTTATCTTCTGCTTCGGGGTCGCTCAGATGGGACTGCTAGGCTGAAGGTGAGGCTGGCTGCTAGAAATGGAGCAAAAAGATAAAGAGAGACAGATGAATTTTGAACTTGAAATTAGGAAAATAGAAGCTGACAAGGAGGTGAGATCCGACAACTGGAGCTAGACGCTGCCTCCAGTGCGTACTTCCACAAGCAGCTCATCATCAAGCCCACTTCGATGTGAGTAAAAACATAGCTTTAGTCCTCCATTCCGAGAGTCGGAAGTTGATTTTATTTCTCTGCGTTGAGCGTGGCCGCTGCGCTGCATTGGCCACTCGGTTTGGCCGCTCCTGTTACAATGTAAATTGTCTGGGAAAGCCCAGGAAGTAGTAGCTGCTTTCCCTGGAAGACAGTTTACACTACGATATGGTTAAAACTACAGTGTTGCGGCTTATGAGTTGGTGCCTGAAGCTTATAGACAGCGCTTCAGGAACCACAAGAAACCCTCTCACCGTACATTTGTTGAATTTGCTAGGGGACAAAGAGTCTCTGTTTAGTCAAGTTGAAATTCAGCCAGCAAAGCTACCACCTTTAAGCGATATTCGGAGTTGATGCTGCTGAGGACTTTAAAAGCAACCTCCCAGATAGAGTTGTAGTTCATTTAAATGAACAGAAAGTGGCGACATTGGCCTAAGCAGCAGTGTTGGCAAATGAGTACGCTTTGACACACAAGACTGTCTTTGGTGCACCTCGTTTTGAAGGCCGGACGATTACGCATCAGTTCCTCGTTCAGGTCGCTTTCCTCTGACAACCCTAAGCCTTTTTCATGAAACTGTGAATGTTATTACTGTCACCAAAAGGGTCACGTGATTAAGTGACTGCCCAGTTTTGAAAATAAACCGAAACAGTCCCTGTCACTGTCCCCAAAATGAAAAGTTTGGGTTTAGTCGAAGTCTTTGGCTCTTCCATTGGATCGAGTTACCCACTACTGACTCGGTACCCCCTGTATAGCCTCCACATTGACTCGGTACTGGTCCCCCCCTGTATATAGCCTCCACACTGACTCTGTACTGGTCCCCCCTGTATACCCCCACACTGACTCTGGTACTGGTCCCCCTGTATATAGCCTCCACACTGACTCCTACCGTAACACCCTGTATATAGCCTCCACACTGACTCGGTACCGTAACACCCTCATATGGAGAATTACACTGACTCGGTACCGTAACACCCTGTATATAGCCTCCACACTGACTCTGTACTGGTCCCCCCTGTATATACTCCTCCACACTGACTCGGTGCCGGTACCCCCTGTATAGCCTCCACACTGACTCGGCACCGGTAACACCCTGTATATAGCCTCCACACCTGTACTGGTCCCCCTGTATATACCCTCCACACTGACCTCGGTACCGGTGCCCTGCATATAGCCTCCACATTGACTCGGTACTGGTCCCCCCCCTGTATATAGCCCCACACTGACTCTGTACTGGTCCCCCCTGTATATACCTCCACACTGACTGCACCGTACCCCTGTATATAGCCTCCACACTGACTCTGTACCGGTACCCCCTGTATATAGCCTCCACATTGACTCTGTACCGGTACCCTGTATATACCCTCCACTGACCCGGTACTGGTGCCCCTGTATGAGCCTCATTATTGTTTTTCTTATTGTGTTACTTTTTATTACTACTTTTTATTTTAATTTACTTGCAAACATTTTCTTCTTGAACTGCACTGTTGGTTAAGGGCTGGTCAGTCAGCATTTCACGGTAAAGTCAACACTTGTTGTATTCGGTGCAGCTGGACCTGCTTCAGTTCAGACATCTTCTCTGACTAACATTACTCCCATCATCTTTCGACTAATGATTACCCTGGTCCATCATCTCTGACTAATGATTACCCTGGTCCATCTTCTCTGAATAATGATTACCCAACCATCATCTGACTAATAGATTGCCCGGTCCATCATCTGACACTAATGATTACCCTGGTCCATCTTCCTGACTAATGATTACCCTGGTCCATCTTCTGATCAATGATTACTCCTGGTCCATCTTCTGACTATTGATTGCCTTCTGGTCCATCATTCTGATTAATATTACTCAATCAGACTGGGACCTGCCAGTTCGATTATCTTCTCTGACACAGATATTGATTACCTCCTGGTCCATCTTCTCTGACTAATGATTACCCTGGTCCAGACCTGACCGCTTCAGTTCAGACATCTTTCTGATTAATGATTACCCTGGTCCATCTCCTCTGACTAATGATTACCCTGGTCCATCATCTCTGACTAATTATTACCCTGGTCCAGACCTGGACCTGCTTCAGTTCAGACATCTTCTCTGACTAATGATTACCCTGGTCCTATTTCTCTGGCTAATGATTACCCTGGTCCATCTTCTCTGACTAATGATTACCCTGGTCCATCTTCTCTGACTAATGATTACCCTGGTCCATCTTCTCTGGCTAATGATTACCCTGGTCCAGACCTAGACATGCTTCAGTTCAGACATCTTCTCTGACTAATGATTACCCTGGTCCATCTTCTCTGACTAATGATTACCCTGGTCCATCTTCTCTGACTAATGATTACCCTGGTCCATCTTCTCTGACTAATGATTACCCTGGTCCATCTTCTCTGACTAATGATTACCCTGGTCCAGACCTGGACCTGCTTCAGAGAAGATGACTAAAGCAGAAACATGTACTGTACTGTCTGGCATGGTAATAATCAGAGGAGTGGGCTAAAACACACAGAGATCTATACCAGGCTATGAAGAGGAAGTCTGTAATCAGAGGAGTGGGCTAAAACACACAGAGATCTATACCAGGCTATGAAGAGGAAGTCTGTAATCAGAGGAGTGGCCTAAAACACACAGAGATCTATACCAGGCTATGAAGAGGAAGTCTGTAATCAGAGGAGTGGCCTAAAACACACAGAGATCTATACCAGGCTATGAAGAGGAAGCTCTAGTAATCAGAGGAGTGGCCTAAAACACACAGAGACTCTATACCAGGCTGTGAAGAGGAAGTCTGTAATCAGAGGAGTGGGCTAAAACACACAGAGATCTATGCACCAGGCTGTGAAGAGGAAGTCTGTAACCAGAGGTAGGGCTAAAACACACAGAGATCTATACCAGGCTATGAAGAGGAAGTCTGTAATCAGAGGATGGGCTAAAAAGCACAGAGATCTATACCAGGCTATGGAAGAGGAAGTCTGTAATCAGAGGAGTGGCCTAAAACACACAGAGATCTATACCAGGCTATGAAGAGGAAGTCTGTAATCAGAGGAGTGGGCCTAGAAACACACAGAGATCTAGGTACCCAGGCATACGGTGGAAGAGGAAGTCTAGTAATCAGAGGAGGGCTAAAACACACAGAGATCTATACCAGGCTATGAAGAGGAAGTCTGTAATCAGAGGAGTGGCCTAAAACACACAGAGATCTATACCAGGCTATGAAGAGGAAGTCTGTAATCAGAGGAGTGGCCTAAAACACACAGAGATCTATACCAGGCTATGAAGAGGAAGTCTGTAATCAGAGGAGTGGGCTAAAACACACAGAGATCTATACCAGGCTATGAAGAGGAAGTCTGTAATCAGAGGAGTGGCCTAAAACACACAGAGATCTATACCAGGCTATGAAGAGGAAGTCTGTAATCAGAGGAGTGGGCTAAAACACACAGAGATCTATACCAGGCTATGAAGAGGAAGTCTGTAATCAGAGGAGTGGGCTAAAACACACAGAGATCTATACCAGGCTATGAAGAGGAAGTCTGTAATCAGAGGAGTGGGCTAAAACACACAGAGATCTATACCAGGCTATGAAGAGGAAGTCTGTAATCAGAGGAGTGGGCTAAAACACACAGAGATCTATACCAGGCTATGAAGAGGAAGTCTGTAATCAGAGGAGTGGGCTAAAACACACAGAGATCTATACCAGGCTATGAAGAGGAAGTCTGTAATCAGAGGAGTGGCCTAAAACACACAGAGATCTATACCAGGCTATGAAGAGGAAGTCTGTAATCAGAGGAGTGGCCTAAAACACACAGAGATCTATACCAGGCTATGAAGAGGAAGTCTGTAATCAGAGGAGGGCTAAAACACACAGAGATCTATA
>NW_027033236.1:0-5912 GCF_034236695.1 Oncorhynchus nerka | reverse complement strand
CTCTGGGTCCTAGTTATATCTAATTATTGACCAGAAAACAATCTGGGCCCTAGTTATAGCTTATCTTAGACCAGGAAACACACTGGGCCCTAGTTATAGCATATTGAAACACTCTGGGTCCTAGTTATATCTAATTATTGACCAGAAAAACAATCCTTGCCCTAGTTATAGCTTATCTTAGACCAGGAAACACACTGTGCCCTAGTTATAGCTTATTATTGAAACACTCTGGGTCCTAGTTATATCTAATTATTGACAGAAAACAATCTGGGCCCTGGTTATAGCTTATCTTAGACCAGAGAAACACACTTGGTCCTAGTTATATCTAATTATTGAAACACTCTGGGTCCTAGTTATATCTAATTATTGACCAGAAAACAATATGGGCCCTAGTTATAGCTTATTATTGAAACACTCTGGGTCCTAGTTATAGCTTATTATTGAAACACTCTGGTTCCTAGTTATAGCTTATTATTGAAACACTCTGGGTCCTAGTTATAGCTTATTATTGAAACACTCTGGGTCCTAGTTATATCTAATTATTGACCGAAGAAAGCAAGTCTGGGCCCTGAGTTATAAGCTTATCTTAGGACCAGGAAGCACACTGGGCCCTAGTTATAGCTTATTATTGAAACACTCTGGGTCCTAGTTATATCTAATTATTGACCAGAAAACAATCTGGGCCCTAGTTATAGCTTATCTTAGACCAGGAAACACACTGGGCCCTAGTTATAGCTTATTATTGAAACACTCTGGTCCTAGTTATATCTAATTATTGACCAGAAAGCAATCTGGGCCCTAGTTATAGCTTATCTTAGACCAGGAAACACACTGGGCCCTAGTTATAGCTTATTATTGGAAACACTCTGGGTCCTAGTTATATCTAATTATTGACCAGAAAACAATCTGGGCCCTGGTTATAGCTTATTATTGAAACACTCTGGGTCCTAGTTATAGCTTATTATTGAAACACTCTGGGTCCTAGTTATATCTAATTATTGACCAGGAAACAATCTGGGCCCTAGTTACTAGCTTATCTTAGACCAGGAAACACACTGGGCCCTGGTCGTAGCTTATTATTGAAACACTCTGGGTCCTAGTTATATCTAATTATTGACCAGAAAACAATCTGGGCCCTAGTTATATCTTATCTTAGACCAGAAACACACTGGGCCCTAGTTATAGCTTATTATTGAAACACTCTGGGTCCTAGTTATATCTAATTATTGACCAGAAAACAATCTGGGCCCTAGTTATAGCTTATCTTAGACCAGGAAACACACTGGGTCCTAGTTATATCTAATTATTGAAACAGTCTGGGTCCTAGTTATATCTAATTATTGACCAGAAAACAATCTGGGCCCTAGTTATAGCTTATTATTGAAACACTCTGGGTCCTAGTTATAGCTTATTATTGAAACACTCTGGGTCCTAGTTATATCTAATTATTGACCAGAAAACAATCTGGGCCCTAGTTATAGCTTATCTTAGACCAGGAAACACACTGGGTCCTAGTTATATCTAATTATTGAAACACTCTGGGTCCTAGTTATATCTAATTATTGACCAGAAAACAATCTGGGCCCTAGTTATAGCTTATCTTAGACCAGGAAACACACTGGGCCCTAGTTATAGCTTATTATTGAAACACTCTGGGTCCTAGTTATATCTAATTATTGACCAGAAAACAATCTGGGCCCTAGTTATAGCTTATCTTAGACCAGGAAACACACTGGGCCCTAGTTATAGCTTATTATTGAAATACTCTGGGTCCTAGTTATATCTAATTATTGACCAGAAAACAATCTGGGCCCTAGTTATAGCTTATCGTAGACCAGGAAACACACTGTGCCCTAGATATAGCTTATTATTGAAACACTCTGGGTCCTAGTTATATCTAATTATTGACCAGAAAACAATCTGGGCCCTAGTTATAGCTTATTATTGAAACACTCTGGGTCCTAGTTATAGCTTCGGTTCGGTCTGCAGGTTGTATAACTTTTTCATTACATTTCATTATAGTACAACGGTCTGATTTGTCTAATCTTAGCAATTTCCTCTTAGCTAGCTACATAGTCGTCGTTGTATCAAAGATAATTGCGTAATTATCGTATTTAAATCGTCTCTATCTGTCCAACACGTTCACCGTCTACCGTAGCACTGTAGTACTATCACACTCAACTGAACGTCTTGATTAATTAGTGTTAGCTAGTAGTGTTAGCTAGCTACATAGCATAGCTACATAGTTGTCTTTGCTGTCTTCGTATTATCCAAGATAATTTGTAGCTTAGGTGTGAGTCTTAGAGTGATAATTGCGTTATTATTGTATTTAGGTAAGCCCTCCTATCTGCCTGGCAGCTGGCATACGTTCACCGCTACGTAGCACTGTAGTAACTATCACACTCCAACCGAACGACTTGATTAGTGTAGTGATAGATAGCTACATAGTTGTCTTTGCTGTCTTCGTATCCAAGATAATTGTGTAGTTTAGAGTGTGTAGTCTTAGAGTGATTATCTTAATTCACCGAGGTTAGCTAGCCAGCTATTTTGTCGTCCTTAGCGTAGGAGACACTCCTAGCTAGCCAATAGCCAGCCAACGTCTACTGAATAGAACTTTCGCATTCCGGTCGCATTCGTCGCTCCACAGGTAGTATCACTTTTTCACTTCATTTCATTACAGTCCCAACGGTGTGATTTGTTTGATCGTAGCTAGCTACATAGCTAGTCTTCTTTGTTTCAAAGATAATTGTGTAGTCTAGAGCGATTTTCTAGGTTAGCTAGCCAGCTATTGTATGTTCTCCTACGCAACGTAACCAACACTGCTAGCTAGCCAGCTGGCTCCCGATAAGCAGCATTGTAGAAACTTCACACTCAACGGTGCGACTTGATTAGGGTAGTGTCAACAACGCAGCTAGCCTACCCCAGCAGTACTCTATCATTTTAATCATTTTTAGTCAATTAGATTCTTGCTACGTAAACAACTTTCTGAACATTCGAGACGTGTAGTCCACTTGTCATTCAATCTCCTCTGCATTAGCGTAGCCTCTTCTCTAGCCTGTCAACTATGTGTCTGTCTATCCCTGTTCTCTCCTCTCTGCACAGACCATACAAATGCTCCACACCGCATGGCGCCAGCCACCTAATCTGGTGGTCCCAGCGCGCGACCCACGTGGAGTTCCAGGTCTCCGGTAGCCTCTGGAACTGCCGATCTGCGACCAACAAGGCAGAGTTCATCTCAGCCTATGTCTCCCTCCAGTCCCTCGACTTCTTGGCTCTGACGGAAACATGGATCACCACAGACAACACCGCTACTCCTACTGCTCTCTCTTCGTCCGCCCACGTGCTCTCGCACACCGAGCTTCTGGTCAGCGGGGTGGTGGCACCGGGATCCTCATCTCTCCCAAGTGGTCATTCTCTCTTTCTCCCCTTACCCATCTGTCTATCGCCTCCTTTGAATTCCATGCTGTCACAGTTACCAGCCCTTTCAAGCTTAACATCCTTATCATTTATCGCCCTCCAGGTTCCCTCGGAGAGTTCATCAATGAGCTTGATGCCTTGATAAGCTCCTTTCCTGAGGACCGGCTCACCTCTCACAGTTCTGGGCGACTTTAACCTCCCCGTCTACCTTTGACTCATTCCTCTCTGCCTCCTTCTTTCCACTCCCTCTCCTCTTTTGACCTCACCCTCTCACCTTCCCCCCTACTCACAAGGCAGGCAATACGCTCGACCTCATCTTTACTAGATGCTGTTCCTCCACTAACCTCATTGCAACTCCCCTCCAAGTCTCCGACCACTACCTTGTATCCTTTTCCCTCTGGCTCTCATCCAACACTTCCCACTGCCCCTACTCGGATGGTATCGCGCCGTCCCAACCTTCGCTCTCTCTCCTTCTCTCTCCTCTTCCATCCTATCATCTCTTCCCTCTGCTCAAACCTTCTCCAACCTATCTCCTGATTCTGCCTCCTCAACCCTCCTCTCCTCCTTTCTGCATCCTTTGACTCTCTATGTCCCCTATCCTCCAGGCCGGCTCGGTCCTCCCCTCCCCGCTCCGTGGCTCGACGACTCATTGCGAGCTCACAGAACAGGGCTCCGGGCAGCCGGCGGAAATGGAGGAAAAACTCACCTCCCTGCGGACCTGGCATCCCTTTCACTCCCTCCTCTCTACATTTTCCTCCTCTGTCTCTGCTGCTAAAGCCACTTTCTACCACTCTAAATTCCAAGCATCTGCCTCTAACCCTAGGAAGCTCTTTGCCACCTTCTCCTCCCTCTTGAATCCTCCTCCCCCCCCCTCCTCCCTCTCTGCAGATGACTTCGTCAACCATTTTGAAAAGAAGGTCGACGACATCCGATCCTCGTTTGCTAAGTCAAACGACACCGCTGGTTCTGCTCACTGCCCTACCCTGTGCTCTGACCTCTTTCTCCCCTCTCTCTCCAGATGACATCTCGCGTCTTGTGACTGACCGGCCGTAACAACCTGCCCGCTTGACCCTATCCCTCCTCTCTTCTCCAGACCATCTCCGGTGACCTTCTCCCACCTCCTCGCTCATCAACTCATCCCTGACCGCTGGCTACGTCCCTTCCGTCTTCAAGAGAGCGAGAGTTGCACCCCTTCTGAAAAAACCTACACTCGATCCCTCCGATGTCAACAACTACAGACCAGTATCCCTTCTTTCTTTTCTCTCCCAAAACTCTTGAGCGTGCCGTCCTTGGCCAGCTCTCCCCGCTATCTCTCAGAATGACCTTCTTGATCCAAATCAGTCAGGTTTCAAGACTAGTCATTCAACTGAGACTGCTCTTCTCTGTATCACGGAGGCGCTCCGCACTGCTAAAGCTAACTCTCTCTCCTCTGCTCTCATCCTTCTAGACCTATCGGCTGCCTTCGATACTGTGAACCATCAGATCCTCCTCTCCACCCTCTCCGGTTGGGCATCTCGCGCGGCCCACGCTTGGATTGCGTCCTGCCTGACAGGTCGCTCCTACCAGGTGGCGTGGCGAGAATCCGTCTCCTCACCACGTGCTCTCACCACTGGTGTCCCCAGGGCTCTGTTCTAGGCCCTCTCTATTCTCGCTATACACCAAGTCACTTGGCTCTGTCATAACCTCCATGGTCTCTCCTATCATTGCTATGCAGACGACACACAATTAATCTTCTCCTTTCCCCCTTCTGGCGACCAGGTGGCGAATCGCATCTCTGCATGTCTGGCAGACATATCAGTGTGGATGACGGATCATCACCTCAAGCTGAACCTCGGCAAGACGGGCTGCTCTTCCTCCGGGGAAGGACTGCCCGTTCCATGATCTCGCCATCACGGTTGACAACTCCATTGTGTCCTCGTCCCAGAGCGCTAAGAACCTTGGCGTGATCCTGGACAACACCCTGTCGTTCTCAAATAACATCAAGGCGGTGGCCCGTTCCTGTAGGTTCATGCTCTACAACATCCGCAGAGCACGACCCTGCCTCACACAGGAAGCGGGCGCAGGTCTAAATCCAGGCACTTGTCATCTCCCGTCTGGATTACTGCAACTCGCTGTTGGCTGGGCTCCCTGCCTGTGCCATTAAACCCCCTACAACTCATCAGAACGCCGCAGCCCGTCTGGTGTTCAACCTTCCCAAGTTCTCTCCGTCACCCCCCGCTCCTCCCGCTCTCTCCACTGGCTTCCAGTTGAAGCTCGCATCCGCTACAAGACCATGGTGCTTGCCTACGGAGCTGTGAGGGAACGGCACCTCAGTACCTCAGGCTCTGATCAGGCCCTACACCCAAACAAGGGCACTGCGTTCATCCACCTCTGGCCTGCTCGCCTCCCTACCACTGAGGAAGTACAGTTCCCGCTCAGCCCAGTCAAAACTGTTCGCTGCTCTGGCCCCCAATGGTGGAACAAACTCCTCACGACGCCAGGACAGCGGGTCAATC
>NW_027033235.1:0-5910 GCF_034236695.1 Oncorhynchus nerka | reverse complement strand
GTGTCAGGTTGGGGTAATGTCAGGTTAGGGTAATGTCAGGTTAGACAAATGTCAGGTTAGGGTCAGGTTAGAGTAATGTCAGGTTAGAGTAATGTCAGGTTAGAGTAATGTCAGGTTAGGGTCAGGTTGGGGTAATGTCAGGTTAGTGTCAGGTTGGGGTAATGTCAGGTTAGTGTCAGGTTGGGGTAATGTCAGGTCAGGGTCAGGTTGGGGTAATGTCAGGTTCGTGTCAGGTTGGGGTAATGTCAGGTTAGTGTCAGGTTGGGGTAATGTCAGGTTAGGGTAATGTCAGGTTAGACAAATGTCAGGTTAGGGTCAGGTTAGAGTAATGTCAGGTTAGAGTAATGTCAGGTTAGTGTCAGGTTTGGGCCAGGTTAGTGGCAGGTAGTGGTGATGTCAGGTTAGGGTCAGGTTAGGGTCAAGTTAGTGTCAGGTTAGAGTAATGTCAGGTTGGTGTCAGGTTAGAGTAATGTCAGGTTTGGGTAATGTCAGGTTAGGGTCAGGCTAGTCTAAGGTGTGTGGTAATGTCAGGTTAGGTCAGGTTAGTCCCAGGTCAGGGTAATGTCAGGTTAGGTTAATGTCAGGTTAGATTATGTCAGGTTAGGTATTAATGTCAGGTTAGAGTAATGGGCCAGGTTAGAGTAATGGTCAAGTTAGGGTCAGGTTGGTGTAATGTCAGGTCAGGGTCAGATTTGGGTCATGTCAGGTCAGGGTCAGGTTGGGGTAATGTCAGGTTAGGGTCAGGTTAGGTAATGTCAGATCAGCTTAGTGTCAGGTTGGGGTAATGTCAGGTTAGTGTCAGGTTGGGGTAATGTCAGGTTAGTGTCAGGTTGGGGTAATGTCAGGTCAGCTTAGTGTCAGCTACTCGCTACTGTGATGAGCTCTACACGGACAAGGCAGGATCCTCTCGGCGCCCATATGGCAGCCTGGACGCAGGCTCCGAGTTTCCATGCTGTGGACAGTAAGGACAGGTTCTGTCTGGTCAAACAGAACCAGCAGGGGTCAGATGTGCTCCAGATCTGAGATAATAAGGGGATCTAGCACACCGATGATGAAGACCGTGAACAGCAGACGCTACAGCCGGCTGTGTGTGAGCTGGAAGACCTTTCCTAAAAGATAAACGGTTCCTATTTCATTGTTCTCTTGCAAGCTGTGCTTTTATTGATTTATTTTATTATTTTTTTATTATGGCAAACTGAGCTGTTGGAGTGACCGGTTGGTGGGTAACCAACACCTGACTTTACAGTTGTGTTTGTTTGTTTGTTTGTGTGTGTGTGTGTGTGTGTCTGCAACATTGTGTGTGTGTGTGTGTGTCTGCAATGTGAGTGTGTGTCTGCAACATTGTGTGTGTGTCTGCAATGTGTGTGTGTGTGTGTGTGTGTGTGTGTCTGCAATGTGTGTGTGTGTGTGTGTGTGTGTGTGTGTGTGTGTGTGTGTGTGTGTGTGTGTGTGTGTGTGTGTGTGTGTGTGTGTTTGTTTGTTTGTTGTGCTGGCTGCTACAGCTTAACCTCCTCAGACCACAGGGAAGACAGAAGTCTGACATAGGTCAAAATCTGTCAGGAAGGAACACTGCAGATAGCGGAATATTTAGAAACACTGCAGATAGGGGAATATTTAGAAATACTGCAGATAGGGAATGTTTAGAAATACTGCAGATAGCAGAATATTTAGAAACACTGCAGATAGCAGAATATTTAGAAACACTGCAGATAGCAGCATGTTTAGAAACACTGCAGGTAGCAGAATGTTTAGAAACACTGCAGATAGCAGAATGTTTAGAAACACTGCAGATAGCAGAATGTTTAGAAACACTGCAGATAGCAGAATGTTTAGAAACACTGCAGATAGCAGAATGTTTAGGAACACTGCAGATAGGTATTGTTTAGAAACACTGCAGATAGCAGAATATTTAGAAACACTGCAGATAGAATGTTTAGAAACACTGCAGATAGGAGAACAGAGGTTGCAGGTAAGGAGGAGGAGGAGTATGAGGAGGAAGATGAGGAGGAGGAAGAGGAGGAGGAAGAGTCTGCAGGCATAAGAGTGCATATGTCCCAAATGGCTCTCTATTCTCTTTACAGTGCACTACTAATATAGTGAACTACCCTACGGGACCTGATCAAAAGTAGTGCTCTATGAAGGGAATAGGTAGTAAATTGGGACGCAGAGGGATCGATCCATCAAGACAGAAAGGTCCGCAGAGCATGACTCTCCTCAGGTCACTGACATGCTCTGAATAGACAGCAGAACCACTGAACCGTGTCTCTACGGCAGCAGAATGTCCACTTTCCACTGTCTAAAACTGTCATACAGGGCTCGCTTATCTCAGTCACCTACCTTCCCTGAATGACATTCTACTGAGCTCTATTCAATGTCACATCAGGTGGTCTGTTGTCAATGTTGTTGTGGCATTTTAAAAGAGGCATATGTCATAAAACATGATACAGTACATCTAGTGTTGTCCCCATACCAGAGTTAAAACGTCAATATTAAGTATTCTAATACTCTATGCCATCATAATAACCTATACCATCATAATAATCTATACCATCATAATAACCTATACCATCATAATAACCTATACCATCATAATAACCTATACCATCATAATAACCTATACCATCATAATAACCTATACCATCATAATAATCTATACCATCATAATAACCTATACCATCATAATAACCTATACCATCATAATACTCCATACCATCATATTTCTCAATACCATCATAATAACCTATACCATCATAATAACCTATACCATCATAATACTCCATACCATCATATTTCTCAATACCATCATAATAACCTATACCATCATAATAATCTATACCATCATAATAACCTATACCATCATAATAACCTATACCATCATAATACTCCATACCATCATATTTCTCAATACCATCATAATACTACATAATACTCCAAACCATCATGATACTCCATACAATCGTGATACCCCATAATACTCCATACAATCGTGATACCCCATAATACTCCATACAATCGTGATACCCCATAATACTCCATACAATCGTGATACTCCATAATACTCCATACAATCGTGATACTCCATAATACTCCATACAATTGTGATACTCCATAATACTCCATACAGTCATAATACTTCATAGTACTCCATACAATTGTAATACTCCATGCATTCATAATACCCCATACAGCCGTAATCCTCCATAATTCTCCACACCATCACAATACTCCATAATACTCCCCCCCATCATAATACTCTGCAATACTCCATAATACTCTCTCCCATCATAATAATCCATAATACTCCACAAAACGCCATAATACTCCACAATACTCCATCCCATCATAATACTTCATAATACTCCATGCAATCATAATACTCCATAATACTCCCTCCCATCATAATACTCCATAATATCCCCCCCCATCATAATACTCCATAATACTCCATACTGTCATGCTACTCCATCATACTCTATAATACTCCCTCCCATCATAATACGCCATAATAATCCCTCCCATTATAATACTCCATAATACTCCATACTGTCATGCTACTCCATCATACTCTATAATACTCCCTCCCATCATAATACGCCATAATAATCCCTCCCATTATAATACTCCATAATACTCCATACCGTCAGGCTACTCTATAATAATCCATAATACTCCATGCAATCATAATATCCCCCCCATCATAATACTCCATAATACTCCATACCGTCATGCTACTCCATAATACTCCATACCGTCATGCTACTCCATAATACTCCATAATACTCCATCCCATCATAATCCTCCATAATACTCCCTCCCATCATAATACTTCATAATACTCCCTCCCATCATAATACTCCATGATACTCCCTCTCATCATAATACTCCACACCATCATAATACTCCATAATACTACCTCCCATCATAATACTCCAAACTACTCCATAATTCTCCCTTCCATCATAATACTCCCTAATACTCCAGAATACTCCCTCCCATCATAATACTCCCTCCCGTCATAATACTCCATAATACTCCATACCGTCATGCTACTCCATAATACCCCATACCATCGTAATACTCCAAAATACTCTGTGCCATCATGATACTCCGGACCATCATAGTACTCCATACCATCATAATACTCGATAATACTCCATAGTACTCCATACCATAATAAAGCTCCATACCATCATGATAATTCTGAATAAATCTGATCCTTAGGGTAGAATTAAAACAGTAGTGTACCATGCAAGCCTATTGTACTGACAGACTGGCCTCAAATTACATCCTATTTCTTATAGTAGAATGTGGAGGCAGGGGCGGCAGGTAGCCTAGTAGTTAGAGCGTTGGACTAGTAACCGAAAGGGTCCTGGATGGAATCCCCGAGCTGACAAGTTAAAAATCTGTTGTTCAGCCCCTGAACAAGGCAGTTAACCTACTGTTCCTGGGCCGTCATTGAAAATAAGAATTTGTTCCTAATTGACTTGCCTGGTTAAATAAAGGTAAAATAAATAGTGCACTACTGTTGACCAGGGCTCTGATTAAAATAACTTCACGACACTACATAGGGTGCCATTTGAGTAATATCTCAGCATCAGTGTATTATCATACTTGACTGAGTAATATCTTAGAATCAGTGTATTTATCATACTTGACAGTAATATCTCAGCATCAGTGTACTTATCATAAGTGACTGAGTAATATCTTAGCATCAGTGTATTTATCATACTTGACAGTAATATCTCAGCATCAGTGTTATATCATACTTGATTGAGTAATATCTCATCATCAGTATATTATCATACTTGACAGTAATATCTCAGCATCAGTGTATTTGTCATACTTGATTGAGTAATATCTTAGCATCAGTGTATTTATCATACTTGACAGTAATATCTCAGCATCAGTGTATTATCATACTTGACTGAGTAATATCTCAGCATCAGTATATTTATCATACTTGACAGTAATATCTCAGCATCAGTGTATTTGTCATACTTGATTGAGTAATATCTTAGCATCAGTGTATTATCATACTTGACAGTAATATCTCAGCGTCAGTGTATTTGTCATACTTGATTGAGTAATATCTTAGCATCAGTGTATTATCATACTTGACAGTAATATCTCAGCATCAGTGTATTCATCATACTTGACTGAGTAATATCTTAGAATCAGTATATTATCATACTTGACTGAGTAATATCTCAGCATCAGTATATTTATCATACTTGACAGTAATATCTCAGCATCAGTGTATTTGTCATACTTGATTGAGTAATATCTTAGCATCAGTGTATTTATCATACTTGACAGTAATATCTCAGCATCAGTGTATTTGTCATACTTGATTGAGTAATATCTTAGCATCAGTGTATTTATCATACTTGACAGTAATATCTCAGCATCAGTGTATTCATCATACTTGACTGAGTAATATCTTAGAATCAGTATATTTATCATACTTGACAGTAATATCTCAGCATCAGTGTATTATCATACTTGACTGAGTAATATCTCAGCATCAGTATATTTATCATACTTGACAGTAATATCTCAGCATCAGTGTATTTGTCATACTTGATTGAGTAATATCTTAGCATCAGTGTATTTTCATACTTGACAGTAATATCTCAGCATCAGTGTATTCATCATACTTGACAGTAATATCTCAGCATCAGTGTATTTGTCATACTTGACTGAGTAATATCTCAGCATCAGTGTATTCATCATACTTGACAGTAATATCTCAGCATCAGTGTATTTGTCATACTTGATTGAGTAATATCTTAGCATCAGTGTATTTGTCATACTTGATTGAGTAATATCTTAGCATCAGTGTATTTATCATACTTGACAGTAATATCTCAGCATCAGTATATTTATCATACTTGACAGTAATATCTCAGC
>NW_027033234.1:0-5908 GCF_034236695.1 Oncorhynchus nerka | reverse complement strand
ATATTTCTAAACAAATGATTATTTCTTGGAAGATACCTATATATTCTTGAATTAGCCTACATAGTAATTTAAAAAGCTATTCAATCACATTATTATTTGTGATTTATCTCAGTGTGCCAGTTATTCGTGTTATTTTCAGAATCATGGCTGAAAATGTAAAGGAGGGAATTTGACCAACAGGGCGTGGATTCACACCCAGAAGGAAAGGGGTGTGTCTGTAGTCTGGTGATGGGGGCCAGAAGGTTCGCGCGAGCCAAGGGAGAGGAGCAGGGAGCAAGAGGGGACAAACTACGTTTCTCTGAGCACTGTGCACTTTGGACAAGTTGACATTGACACAGTTAGGCCTACAAATATTGATTTAAACTAGAGTTATGTGTTATGAAGTGGATGATCAAACATATTCATGGATTTTTAAAGTGCGTAATGGCACGACTTCATCAAGAACGATGTTTTTATGGGTAACTTTATAAAGAAAGACCAGGCCTAATCTTTATTTTAAAACGCATTGAACTTATCTAATTTAAAAGGCATGTTTTCTGCGTGTTACCCTCCTGCTCAGTATAGCGACTCATGGGATGTAGCAAATGGAGAGCTGTGTTCAACTTTGGACACCTGAAGGCGCAGTCCAAACTTTCCGTCTTCCTTACCATGATCATCATTTTCACTTACTTATTTTACTGTCTCTCTGGGTACTGCGAATCCTTACCAAGACCTGTATACGAACAACAGACAACTTTTATCAACAAAATCTTAGGCCTAAATGATGAACTGAAGCAACAAAGCTCGACCCGCACAAGAACAGTTCTCCCGGCTCGGTTGTTCGCGAACTCCCGGCTTTGACAGTGTTGACTCACTCATGCAGGGCAATGATAACGAACTACGACCGGATAACAACATCTCTATAGCCAATAACTTCGGTAGTAAAACTTTTCCTCAGGCAATCATCATCGGAGTAAAGAAAGGAGCGCACGCGCGCTTCTGGAGTTTCTGCGCATTCACCCGGATGTCAGAGCTGTGGGCGCCGAACCCCACTTCTTCGACAGGTTCTATGATAACGGATTGGAATGGTACAGGTAAGGGAGAGTAAGGGCTGTTTTGAATTTGAATTAAATCTGTTTTTCTTGTATGCTTTAATTTACAGTAGCAGTGAAAACATATTGAACATGGCCAAAAAATGGAAAGAGATATGATTTTCTATAATAAATAGCCTAATATTTCACTTGAATCAGTCAATGCCGATTACCTGATAGCCAGGTAAAATCATGTTATTGCACTGTGACATAGGTGCTTGGTCATAATTTAAGTCATAATTTAGTTATAATTCACCCCAAAATATTGTATGAAACTGCCTGTCATCACAGCCACCAAAAGATAACAATATTCTGTGGATTTACTGTATATCAGGTGTATATTTTGGTGCCTTATTTTTGTAATTGATCAACTCTCTGAACAGGCTCCTATCTTCCCCTGCTTACTTCAGTGTCACTTCATTAATATCCCCTAACGCCAAATAAGGATCCTCTCTCAGAGCCCTTGGTTCGACGGGGTATTCAGTCCCCTGCCAATAAAATGCTCTTTGTTGACGTGATGTGCTGCATTTCTAAGTGTTTGTCCCTGTGTGTGTCCCTGGGGAGCCCTCACATGTCACCCATATCACCTGGTTAGGAAGAAGGCAGGAGAGCACATAAGGATGTGACACAGAGCCAAGAAGAGGGAGAAATCAATACAGTCTGTTCATGAATATTGCAGACGTTGGGTACAAATGGAAACAGCATCAATGGAGGGATGAAAGCCTCCAAGCATACACCTATTATTGTTTTACTAAGGATTACGCAGAAAAATGCCTATAATGATGTACAGTACTCTTCCTAAGCTTTGGCAGTGTAACATATGTCTAATGCAAGTTACCTGACTGTACTGTTTTTCACTTTAATTACTATATATTGAACAAAAATATAAAACACAACATATAAATGTTGGTCCCATGTTTCATGTTCCATACGCACAAAAAGCTTATTTCTCTCAAATTTTGTGCACAACTTTGTTTACATCCCTGTTAGTGAGCATTTCTCCTTTGCCAAGAGAATCCATCCACCTGACAGGTGTGGCATATCAAGAAGCTGATTAAACAGCATAATCATTACACAGAGTGCACCTTGTGCTGGGGACAATAAAAGGCCACTATAAAATGTGCAGTTTTGTCACAACACAATGCCACAGATATTTCAAGTTTTGAGAGAGTATGCAATTGTGATGTCTACCAGAGCTGCTGCCAGAGGAATTGAATGTTAATTTCTCTGCCATAAGCCGCCTCCAACGTTGTTTTAGAGAATTTGGCAGTACCTCACAACCGCAGACCACGTGCAATCCCTGCCAGACCAGGACATCCACATCCTACTTCTTCACAAGTGTGATCGTCTAAGACCAGCCACCCAGATAGTTGATGCAACTGTAGGTTTGCACAACCAAAGAGTTGCTGCACAAACTATCAGAAGCCGTCTCAGGGAAGCTCATCTGCGAGCTCTTCGTCCTCACCTGGGTCTTGACCTGGTGAGAAGAAGCCAGGAGAAGAACGTTTTCGTTCCCCAACCAATTGTGTTTTTGTTCATTTATTTGCGTTGTTTGTAACTCATTTTTAACTTAGTTTGTACATAATGTTGCCACTACCATCTCTTATGACTGAAAATAACTTCTGGACATCAGGACTGCGATTACTCACCATGGACTGGCAGAATCCTTTTTTCCTTTAGCTGAGTCTAATGAGCCTGACGCAATTGATATACTGCTTTCTCGGGAACGAGGCCCAGATCTCCATGATTTGCTTGAAGAGGAGGCAGAGAAAAATGAGCTGGCAGGCCTTCTGAGAATTCACAGGCGATCGAATAAACCCCACTTCCTTCCATTCTGCTAGCAAATGTGCAATCTTTGGACAATAAAATAGATGACCTATGAGGAAGATTAAACCACAGTACCAATGGGACATTCAAAACTGTAATATCTAATGCTTGACACTCATCAACATACAGCTGGCTGGTTGCACACACTGCACCGGCAGGATAGAACAATGGCGTCTGGTAAGACAAGGGGCTGCAGACTATGCATTTTTGTAAATAAAAGCTGGTGCACAACATCTAAGGGAGTCTCAAGCTATTGCTTGACTGATGTAAGTATGTCATGACAAGCTGTTGACTACACTATCTACCTAGAGAGTTTTCATCTGTATTTTCGGAGCTGTTTACATAACACCACAGTCAGAGGCTGGCACTAAGACAACATTGAATGAGCTGCATCATAAGCAAGACAAAGAACGTTCACCCGAGGCGGCACTCCTAGTAGCCGGGGACTTACACTGTCACGGCTGTTGAAAGGAGCGGACCAAGGTGCAGTGTGGTTAGCTGCACATGTTCTTTAAAATTAAGAAAAGACGCCAGAACAAAACAATACACACTACAAAACAAAACCGTGAAGCTTAAAGTTAAGTGCCATAAAGAAAGTCAACTTCCCACAAAGACAGGTGGGAAAAAGGCAGTCTAGGTATGGTTCCCAATCAGAGACAACGATAGACAGCTGTCCCTGATTGAGAACCATACCCGGCAAAATCATAGAAATAGAAAACTCATAGAAGCGTAGAAACATAGAATGCCCACCCCAACTCACGCCCTGACCAAAACAAAATAGAGGCATAAAGGGATCTCTAAGGTCAGGGTGTGACAGGCTCTGGACTGGCATCCTCGTTGCTGGAGGCTCCGGACTGAGCACCATCGTTGCTGGAGGCTCTGGACTGGGGCAGAGTGCACCGGATACACTGGGCCGTATCGACTGTATTGGTGTGTTTGGACCAATCTAGTTTGTTGTTGATGTGGACACCAAGGAATTTGAAGCTCTCAACCTGCTCCACTACAGCCCTGTCGATGAGAATGGGGATGTGCTCGGTGCTCCTTTTCCTGTAGTCCACAATCATCTCCTTAGTCTTGGTTCCATTGAGGGATAGGTTGTTATTCTGGCATCCACCCAGACAGGTCTCTGACCTCCTCCCTATAGGCTGTCTCATCGTTGTCGGTGATGATGGTGTTGGAGTCGTGCCTGGCCATGCAGTCGTGGGTGAACAGTGAGTACAGGAGGGACTGAGCACGCACCCCTGGGGAGCTCCAGTGTTGAGGATCAGCATGGCAGATGTGTTGCTACCTACCTCACCACCTGGGGCGGCCTTATCAGGCGATGCCTGTCAGAAGCGTTGCCATATCATGAGCTCTGAGTGGCTAGGACAGGCAATCCCCATACTATTGTAGAGTACCTCACTTTTTCCTGCTGTCGCGAATATGCCTGGGACAATCCTGGTGGAAAAGGCCCAAAAAACCATACAGGCAATGTCTTCATCAAACATCACTGTTTCATGATGCATCAGTCACATGGCAGGAGATGTTTCGAAGTGAATTATAGCCAGTGAATTATATGCATTACAGCTGGATGAGTCAACAGATTTGGTGGGCCTGGCACAGCTCATGGTATGTGTCTGTTATGTTTATGGGGGTCAATTAAGGAAGACATCCTCTTCTGCAAACCTCTGGAAACAAGGACAACACGAGAGGATATTTTTAAAGTACTGGACAGCTTTGTGACATCAAATGGACTTTGTGGTCAAGATGTGTTGGTATCTGTACTGATGGCGCAAAAGCCATGACAGGGAGACATAGTGGAGTGGTAACACGCTTGCAAGCAGTTGCTCCCGACACCACTTGGGTACACTGCAGCATCCACCGAGAGGCTCTTGCTGCCAAGGGGAATGCCTGACAGCTTGAAAGACGTTTTGGACACTACAGTGAAAATGGTTAACTTTGTTAAAGCAAGATCCCTGAACTCGTGTATTTTCTGCATTATGCAATGATATGGTCAGCGACCATGTAACGCTTTTACAACATAGAAGTGATCTGGTTCTCAAGGGGCAAAGTATTGACACATTTTTTTTAAACTGAGAGACGAGCTTAAAGTTTTCTTAACTGACCATAATTTTCACTT
Source organism: Oncorhynchus nerka (assembly GCF_034236695.1). Classification (NCBI taxonomy): domain Eukaryota; kingdom Metazoa; phylum Chordata; class Actinopteri; order Salmoniformes; family Salmonidae; genus Oncorhynchus; species Oncorhynchus nerka. Next base: position 892 of record NW_027033234.1, on the reverse strand, counting down.
GTCTGACTGCTTACATGATGACGAGTTTCTCACACGACTGGCCTATCTGGGTGATGTTTTTTCTCGCCTGAACGATCTGAATCTAGGATTACAGGGACTCTCAGCAACTAAGAAGTTAGAGCTCTATTCTGTCTGCATTAACAAGGACAACACACAGGTCTTTCCATCATTGTCTGATTTTTTTGTGTGTAGAGGAACTCAAGCTTACAGATAATGTCACATGTGATATAGCTAAGCACCTTAGTGAGCTAGGTGCGCAATTACGCAGGTACTTTCCTGAAATGGCGACATCAAAAACTGGATTCGTTATCCCTTTCCTATCTGAACAAGAGAGCCTCATCGAAATTGCTAGAGGGGGTATACACCCGGAGGTTGATTGTTTCACGGGGTACCGAACTATGAAAAGTTTGGGAACCACTGCTCTAGATCGACGTGGTAACGACAGCGTGTTCAAGTTCCCGCCAATATCCAGCAATTTTGCACAGCCATTGAAGAGGAGTGGGACAACATTCCAGAGGCCACAGTCAACAGCCTGATTAACTCTACGCGAAGGAGATGTGTTGCGATGCATTGTTTTTGGATCCACGCCCCTACCTTTTTTAAATTAAGATGTCTGTGACCAACAGATGCATATCTGTATTCCCAGTCATGTGAAGTCCATAGATTAGGGTTTAATGAATTTATTTCAATTGACTGATTTCCTTATATGAACTGTAACTCAGTAAAATCTTGGAAATTGTTGCATTTTGTGTTTATATATTTTTATTCGGTGTAGTTTGTGAGGCCAGGCAGATGATTAGGTAGTAGCCTACATTGTGGCACTACAACAGTTACTGGCTACAGCCTTTGATGGTGTTGAGAGACCAGTGACCTTCTAACACATCTTTTAACA
>NW_027033233.1:0-5907 GCF_034236695.1 Oncorhynchus nerka | reverse complement strand
CACATATGTCAGAGTCAAGGCCCGCGAGGCCACATCCGACCCGCAAGAAGGTTTTTACGGCCCCTGGGATGATCTTGATTTATTATTAGAACCGGCCCGCAGCAAGCCGGCAGCCCGCAGATCTTTTACACGCACCAATACTACATTTCCCACAATGCAAAGGTGACGCACCGAGCAGTAGGCTGCTTCATTTCAATATTTATTGGCACAGCAGTCGTCAGCATCACAGTAAAATTAACTTTCAGATACCCATCAAAAATGGCAAAACGGAAGGTGGATACTGAGAACCGGGGTTTCAAACAAGGTGGGAGTCGGAGTATATGTTCACGAAGGTAGCTGGAAAACCTGTGTGTCTTCTGTGTGGAGAAAGTGTGGCGGTACTGAAAGAGTATAATCTGAGACGACATTATGAAACGAAACACGCGGACAAAAACAAGAATATGGACATGGAACAAAGGCTACAAAAGGCAGAGGAATTAAAAGCGAGGCCTCAAATCTCGACAGGCTCTGTTCAAAAAGCCAAATCACAAGGCCAGGCTGCTGTCAAGGCCAGTTTTATTTTGGCAGAAGAGATCGCTAAATCAGCCCGGCCATTTACGGAGGGGATTTCATCAAAAACTGCATGATTAAAGTTTGTGACGAAGTTTGCCCAGAAAAAGGCAACTCTTTTTAAATGTGAGTCTGAGCAGAAACACCATTGCCGAGAGAGTAGACCAGTTGTCCATCAATCTAAAAGAGCAGCTTGTGAAAAAGGAAAAGATTTTATTGCATATTCCTTGGCTGTGGATGAGAGCACCGACATTTCTGACATTGCCCAGTTGTCAATTTTCATCCGCGGAGTGGACTCCAACCTAAGCGTGACAGAGGAGTTTTTGGCTTTACGTCCTATGCATGGCACAACTACGGGGCATGATTTGTATGAAGAGGTGTCAAGATGTGTAAATGAGATGGAGCTGCCTTGGGAAAAACTCGTGGGTTTGACAACCGACGGAGCACCTGCGATGTGTGGACACAGGAGCGGACTGGTGGCGAGATACGGGAAAAGATGCAAGAGGAAAACGCGACAGGTGAGCTGACAGCTTATCATTGTATCATACACCAGGAAGCGTTGTGCGGTAAAGCCTTGAAAATGGAGCATGTAATGAGCATCATCACGCGCACAGTTAACTTTATCAGAGCCAAAGGTTTGAATCACCGCCAGTTCAAGGCATTTCTGACGGAGTTAGAAACGGGCATGGTGATTTGCCTTATCACACAGAGGTGCGATGGCTAAGCCAGGAAAGGTGCTTCAAAGATGTTTCGAGCTTCGTGAGGAGATTTGTCTGTTCTTGGACAGCAAAGGGAAAGACACAACACAACTCCGAGACGAAATGTTTCTGTGTGAAATGGCTTTTCTGTGTGACATTACGAGTCATCTGAATGCAATAAACTTGCAGCTGCAGGGATCGGGATCGTGTCATCTCTGATATGTACAGTACAGTGAAGGCATTTAAAACCAAACTGACTCTGTGGGAGACGCAGATGCGGAAAGAAAATTTGAGCCACTTTCCCAGCTGCCAGACCATGAAGAGAAGCTCTCTACCAGTGCGTTCCCGAGCACACAGTTGGCTGATAAAATAGGTATGCTTGCCGCTGACTTTCGGCGCTCGATTTGCTGACTTTGAAGCACAAAAAGCAGGTTGGAACTGCTCGGTAACCCATTTGCTGTTGACGTGGAAAGCTCACCACCAAACCTCCAAATGGAGTTGATTGACCTCAATGCAATGATGCACTGAGGGCAAAATATGCGGCAGTGGGTGCTGCGGAGTTCGCCCGTTTCCTCCCGGCACAATGCCCCAGCTGCGCATCCAGGCTGCTCAAGCGTTGTCTATGTTTGGCAGCACATACCTGTGTGAACAACTGTTTTCTTTGATGAGCTTCAGACAAAACATCACACAGAAGTACGACTACTGCTGAACACCTCCACTCAATTCTGAGGATTTCTTCAGCTCAGAGCCTTACCCCGAACATTGATAGAACATGGAAAGATGAGACACCACCAGAAACATACCCTCAACCTCAAACAAGTGAACATTACTGTGCAATCACATATTTTAGAGTTTTTACTCAGTTCAAGTTTAAAAGTTAAAATTTAATATTTGTTTTCACTGCATGTTACTTCTCCTTAAACAAAGTGTTGTTTTGATTAATAGATTTTTTTGCACTTTATTTTTTTGTATTTCAATCCAATTATATTTTAAAAAATATTTCAGTTGAGTGGATGATAGAAAATTGCTATTATTGTTTTTCTCTTGAAGTAAATTTAGCCCACTTTGCTAAAAATAGAAAATATAGTCTACTGATGGTGCCTTGAATACCGGTTTCTTTCATTTAATGTTCATGTTATGGGGATATTTATATAAAGAAATTTGTCTTTTGTGTCTGTTGAAAATTAAAGATTTGACAGAGCCATAAGAAAATATTGCTTTATTTATCTGATCATATTGTAATATATTTGTTAGGTTTTCTGTAGGTTCAATTAGGTTCACTGAACTATATCGTCATTTAAAAAATTTTCAATGAACATTCTAACAATCCGGCCCTCGTCTTGTAGCTGATTTTTTTTTATTTGGCCCTCCATCCATTTGACTTTGACACCTATCTACGCATACATTTTGAGGCATATGTTCAGTAAATCCAGTGTAATGCGCCACACTGAACGTTACTACAACTGCCTTCATCGCAATGCTGCAAGGCAACGCAGCTGCCCATTGGAAATGAATGTATTTCTGTGTACCAAAATTGCAGAGAGTCTGTAGGTGTGATCGAGGCATCAGTCTGACGAAATGTGCACAGACTCCTCCGTGTCACCCGTTGAGCTATAAAGAGAGGCGCATACAGATCTGTATCCCTGCGTGATCACTAAATAATGGTGTATGTTCTCATATCGAAATTAATGACTGAGCACAGATGGCACCCTGACGCTGGCTCTACAAACAGAATATCAGAGTTCAGAGCGTGATATCAGACGCTTCATCCAATATCAGGTGTGACAGCTGTGAGCAACCAGCCACATCCCTAACCAGCCATTAGCCAACACAGCCACTTCTCTCCGTCCGTTCCTGCTGCGTATCCGTCAGTTTGAAAATGGTATTTAGCTGTGTTGGCAAGCTGGGGTGTGTGCAGACAGTGATGGGATTTCTGTTGCATTTTGTTTTAATTGTTGAGCGGCTCAGAGCGCGAGCGAAGTGGACACGTTTCATTTCCCTGTAAGAACAAACAGACCCGCCTGACGAGGATTCGCTGTCCCGCAGCCTCGGAATGCCGCTGCCATAGACAGGGATGCAAACTTCGTCGCTTTAGGCGATATTTACCGTTTTGATCTCAAATTGGTCATCCACGCCAATCACGTGGAATTGTAAAACAATCGGTATGCGAGGGGGGGCAGGCAGAGTGTATCGCCCATTGCGCTATTAGAGAGGAGAACAGATCTTGTCCCTGTGTGATCACTACCTCTCTCTAAATTAATGACTGCACAGAATGCATCCCTACATGTCCTACAAATAGAATATCGGAGCTCAGAGCCTGATGTCAGAAATGTCATATCAGGGCGCTTCATCAATATCAGAGCAGTCAGCCGCATCTCCTAACCAGCCATTAAATGACTCAGCCGCTTGTCTCGGCTGTTCTTTCTGCCCATCTCCATCAGTTTAAAATGTTTGTTTAGTGCTAGTGTGCAGACAGGGGTTGGGTTTCTGTTGTTACAATTGTTTAAATATTGGAACGGCTCACAGTGCGAGTGAAGTGGATCTGTGTCTTTTCATTTCACATGTAAGAACAAGCAGCCCCGTTTATATAATTTTATAAAACCATGTGGCGAGCCCCTTTAAACTACTCACGGGCTGCAAGTAAGTGAAGAAGGGGTGTGTGGGAGGAGAGTGTAGGCTGTGTGTAAAGTTGTCTGAGGAGTAGGTTAAAGATGGTTTCATATAGGCCAAGTGTGTGTGCCCTTACGTCGTATGAAAATGCAGATCATTGTGCATTTATATTCCTTACTACATTCCTCCTGCCCAATCGCAGATTTGCCTTTGGATATGAGACAATCAGCTATTTTCTGGCAGTAGCCGTCTATTATGCAGTAAAATGTTTGAAGTTAAATTCAAGGGACAGGTTTTCATCCTGGGGGATTCTCTGTATCGTGATACTTGCCGGGTAGTATGAAAAATATATATTATAAAGACTGTATTTACTACCGGGCGGCAGGTAGCCTAGTGGTTGGAGCATTGGGCCAGTAACCGAAAGGTTGCTAGATTAAATCCCTGAGCTGACAAGGTAAAAATCTGTCTTTCTGCCCTGAACAAGGCAGTTATCCCACTGTTCCCGGTAGCGTCATTGAAAATAGGAATTTGTTCTTAAAACCTGTTGTGACTAGGGGCAGTATTTTCATTTTGGAAGAGAAAAAAAAAATGCTCCGTAGTAAATGGGATATTTTGTCAGGACAAGATGCTAGAATATGCATATAATTGACTACTTAGGATAGAAAACACTCTAAAGTTTCCAAAACTGTAAAAATATTGTCTGTGAGTATAACAGAACTGATGTTGCAGAAGCAAAGCCTAGGAAAAATCCATCCGGAAGTGCAAATGCTTGTCTAGCTTTGGCTGTGAAGCATATTTGAAAATCTGAGATGACAGGAGTGATTAACAAAGGCTAAGCTGTGTCTCTAGATATATTTCATTTGTGATTTTCATGAATAGGAATATTTTCTAGGAATATTTATGTCCGTTGCGTCATGCTAATTAGTGTCAGGCTTATGATTACGCTCCTAACGTGGATGGGGAGTCATTTTAGGTATTAACTGACTTGCCTTTGTTAACCTCTTCAGTCTGACCTCTACTTTTTTGAACATTTTGTTAAAAATCAGCGCAACATTTCAGCGCCCTGCTACTCATGCCAGGAATATATAGTATGACGTTCCTTATGGTTAGAATGTGTGATAGGAAACCCTGGGGACGTTTTTAAAACTGGTTAAATCACGACCGTTTGGCTATTACATAACGTCGGCGTTACATCGGAAAAGCAAAAGAGGAAAACCTGATCACAGAAAATGGAAATAAATATCCTTGCGCCACTACACCCAATTGTTAACAGTGAGCGAAGATTAGATAAGAGTTCCAGGCATTCAACTCCCACAGCATCCCCATGTTGTCGAGTATCAATTTAATCTTTGATTCTTGGTTAAACTCGAAGAGGGGTGACGCGTGCGGTCTCCGCCCAGATCATTCCGGAAGAGCCTACCACCAAAATTTTTCCAAGACGGCAGCTAATGATATGTACATCGCCTACGGATGATTTTTATCGCTTATTAACGTTTACTAATACCTAAAGTAGCATTACAAACGTATTTCGAAGTGTTTTGTGAAAGTTTATCGTCTACTTTTTGAATTAAAAAAATGACGTTACGTTGTGAAATCGCTGTTTTTTCGTTTATCACACAGTCTACATATAACGATATCTTGGCTTTATATGGCCCGATTTAATCGAAATAAAGACCCAATAGTGTTTATGGGACATCTAGGAGTGCCAACAAAGAAGATGGTGAAAGGTAATGACTGTTTTCTATTTTATTGTGCGGTTTGTGTAACGCCGAAATGCTAATTATTTTGTTTACGTCCCCTGCTGTGCTTTTCTGTTGTAGTGTATTGGTGCATGCTATCAGATAATAGCTTCTCATGCTGTCGCCGAAAAGCATTTTAAAAATCTGACTTGTTGCCTGGATTCACAACGAGTGTAGCTTTAATTTGATACCCTGCATGTGTATTTTAATGAACTTTTGAGTTTTAACTAATACTATTAGCATTTAGCGTAGCGCATTTGCATTTCCAGAGCTCTAGTTGGGACGCAAGCGTCCCAGGTAGAGGTAAGAGG
>NW_027033232.1:0-5902 GCF_034236695.1 Oncorhynchus nerka | reverse complement strand
TTGTCCGTAGTTTATGCCTGCCCATACACATAACCCCACTGCCACGATGGGGCACTCTGTTCACAACGTTGATATTAGCAAACCGTTCACCCACACAACAACCATACACGTGGTCTGTGGTTGTGAAGCCGGTTGGATGTACTGACAAATTCTCTAAAAGACGTTGGAGGGGCTTATGGTAGAGAAATGTACATTCAATTATTTGGCAACAGCTCTGGTGGACATTCCTGCAGTCAGCATGCCAATTGCATGCTACCTCAAAACTTGAGAAATGGTGTTGTTTGACAAAAAAACATTTTAAAGTGGCCTTTTTTTCCCCCAAGCACAAGGTCCACCTTTACAATAACCACGCTGTTTAATCAGCTTGCTGATATGTCACACCTATCAGGTGAGTAGATTATCTTGGTAAAATAGAAATGCTCACTAACAGGGATATAAACACATTTGTGCACAACATTTGAGAGAAGTATGTTTTTGTGCATATGGGATATTTTCGGGATCTTTTATTCCAGCTCATGAAACATGGGACCAACACTTGGTATTGGTACCACTTAGACATTACATTGATATTTTTGATCAGTGTATTTATTTATTGAGATTCAATCTGTGAAACTGTTGATTTTATCCTAAATGTGAGGGTCTGTTATAGGACCTATACATTTCCTAATGCCTACGTCACAATACCCTTTGAATCCAACCTACCCTTACGCTGGTTGTCTGGTGAGTACGTCTATAAGTAACTCAAGGTAGTGCTCGGGAATGCATACAATGTTTTCCGGCACACCTTTTATACTATATAATCCAGATCGGGAGTCTTCCTTCTTCAGATAATTAGAAACTGGATTAGCCAGTTTTTTGCCATGCCTCAGAAAGTAATAGCAGTGAAATCTATTCAAATCTCGGTATCAAATCTCAAGCGACAGTGATTCTTTTGAAACAATTTGTAATTTTCACGATAAGCCATTATGCTTATACAGTACATGTTTACCAACTACTATAAATACTTAGAAATGTTGTATATATTATTGTAAATGTAATAAGTGGTATGATTTGTAATGTTTACAATGTTTATAAATGTTTGCTAATTTTTTTACATTATCACCGATAATGAAATGTAGTACTTATGAATTAACATTTGTAAAAGTTATTATTGGATTTTATATGGTCGTTCTACATGAATTAAATCACTTTCTGGCTACACCCCTTTTGATTTAATCAAAACCTTTCATAAGTTTGCCCATGGTAGAATTGGTCACATAGTGACTGTTTCAAAGTTCACCTATTTTACACACCCGACCTTGACATGAGACATATGTCTTCATTACTGAAAATATTGATTTTGGTTAAGTTTAATGTCATTTGAAAGTTACAAACAAAGTCAAACTATTTTATAATTTCTTTAAAATTGTTGCAGCTAATTGTATCTCAACATTGAATCATATCTGTGTAACATTTAATTAAGTACCCATTTAAGTAAATATTTGTTTTTAAATCTAATATAGGATGAAGGTTACAACGATTGAAGGTGGTTCTCACTATTAGCACAAGCAGTTTGCAGTTTACACAATAGAAAGTGGCAGGGAGGAGGCTGGCTCATAATAACGTCTGGAAAGGATATAATGGAATGTTATCAAACATTCCATTTTTAAGGGATCTGTGTCCAACACATGTATATCCATATGCCCAGTCATGTGAAACCCATAGATTAGGGCCACATGGAAGCCAGGTGTTTGATGTGTTCGACACCATTAAATTGATTCCGTTCCAGCCATTACCGAGATGCATACAAAGCTGTCCCTCGCCCTCCATTTGGCAAATCTGACCATAATTCTACCCTCCTGATTCCTGCGTACAAGCAAAAACTAAAGCAGGAAGTACCAGTGACTCGCTCAATATGGAAGTGGTCAGATGACAGGGATGCTACGCTATAGGACTACTTTGCTAGCACAGACTGGAATTTGTTCCGGTCATCCAATGGTATTGAGTAGTATACCACCTCAGTCATCGGCATAATCAAAAAGTGTATCGACGATGTCGTCCCCACAGTGACCGCACATAAATATCCCAACCAGAAGCCATGGATTGCAGGCAACATCCACACCAAACTAAAGGCTAGAGCTGCCGGTTTCAAGGAGTGGGACACTAATACAGACGCTTATAAGAAATCCTGCAACGCTCTCAGACAAACCATCAAACATGCAACGCGTCAATTCAGGATTAAGATTGAATCCTACTACACCGGCTTTGACATTCGTCGGATATGGCAAGGCTTGTAAACTATTACGGACTACAAAGGAAACCCAGCCGCAAACTGCCCAGTGACACGAGCCTACCGAGAGACAGAAAAACAGCTTCTATCTCAAGGCCATCAGACTTTTAAACAGCCACCACTAACATTGAGAGGCTGCTGCCTAAACACTGACTCAACTCTAGCTCACTTTAATTATGGAAAGTGATGCAAATTGATGTATAAAATGTATCACTAGCCACTTTAAACAATGCCACTTAATATAATGTCTACATACCCTACATTACTCATCTCATATGTATATGTATATACTGTACTCTATATCATCTACTGAATCTTTCCATCTTTATGTAATACTTGTATCACTAGCCACTATGCTACTTTTATGTTTACATACCCTACATTACTCATTTCATATGTATATACTGTACTCGATACCATCTACTGCATCTTGCCTATGCCGTTCTGTGCCATCACTCATTCATATATCTTTATGTACATATTCTTTATCCCTTTACACTTGTGTGTATAAGGTCGTAGTTGTGGAATTGTTAGATTAGATTACTCGTTGGTTATTACTGCATTGTCGGAACTAGAAGCACAAGCATTTCACTACACTCGCATTAACATCTGCTAACCATGTGTATGTGACAAATACATTTGATTTGAACACGACAGTCATTGATAAAATGCTGTCGTGTTCATTGTCCGTAGTTTATGCCTGCCCATACAATAACCCCACTGCCACGATGGGGCACTCTGTTCACAACGTTGATATTAGCAAACCGTTCACCCACACAACAACCATACACGTGGTCTGTGGTTGTGAAGCCGGTTGGATGTACTGACAAATTCTCTAAAAAGACGTTGGAGGGGGCTTATGGTAGAGAAATGTACATTCAATTATTTGGCAACAGCTCTGGTGGACATTCCTGCAGTCAGCATGCCAATTGCATGCTACCTCAAAACTTGAGAAATTGTGTTGTTTGACAAAAAAACATTTTAAAGTGGCCTTTTTTCCCCCAAGCACAAGGTCCACCTTTACAATAACCACGCTGTTTAATCAGCTTGCTGATATGTCACACCTATCAGGTGAGTAGATTATCTTGGTAAAATAGAAATGCTCACTAACAGGGATATAAACACATTTGTGCACAACATTTGAGAGAAGTATGTTTTTGTGCATATGGGATATTTTCGGGATCTTTTATTCCAGCTCATGAAACATGGGACCAACACTTGGTATTGGTACCACTTAGACATTACATTGATATTTTTGATCAGTGTATTTATTTATTGAGATTCAATCTGTGAAACTGTTGATTTTATCCTAAATGTGAGGGTCTGTTATAGGACCTATACATTTCCTAATGCCTACGTCACAATACCCTTTGAATCCAACCTACCCTTACGCTGGTTGTCTGGTGAGTACGTCTATAAGTAACTCAAGGTAGTGCTCAGGAATGCATACAATGTTTTCCGGCACACCTTTTATACTATATAATCCAGATCGGGAGTCTTCCTTCTTCAGATAAATAGAAACTGGATTAGCCAGTTTTTTGCCATGCCTCAGAAAGTAATAGCAGTGAAATCTATTCAAATCTCGGTATCAAATCTCAAGCGACAATGATTCTTTTGAAACACTTTGTCATTTTCACGATAAGCCATTATGCTTATACAGTACATGTTTACCAACTACTATAAATACTTAGAAATGTTGTAAATATGATTGTAAATGTAATAAGTGTATGATTTGTAATGTTTACAATGTTTATAAATGTTTGCTAATTTTTTTACATTATCACCGATAATGAAATGTAGTACTTATGAATTAACATTTGTAAAAGTTATTATTGGATTTTATATGGTCGTTCTACATGAATTAAATCACTTTCTGGCTACACCCCTTTTGATTTAATCAAAACCTTTCATAAGTTTGCCCATGGTAGAATTGGTCACATAGTGACTGTTTCAAAGTTCACCTATTTTACACACCCCACCTTGACATGAGACATATGTCTTCATTACTGAAAATATTGATTTTGGTTAAGTTTAATGTCATTTGAAAGTTACAAACAAAGTCAAACTATTTTATAATTTCTTTAAAATTGTTGCAGCTAATTGTATCTCAACATTGAATCATATCTGTGTAACATTTAATTAAGTACCCATTTAAGTAAATATATATTTTTTAATCTAATATAGGATGAAGGCTACAACGATTGAAGGTGGTTCTCACTATTAGCACAAGCAGTTCGCAGTCTACACAATAGAAAGTGGCAGGGAGGAGGCTGGCTCATAATAACGTCTGGAAATGATATAATAGAATGTTATCAAACATTCCATTTTTAAGGTATCTGTGTCCAACACATGTATATCCATATGCCCAGTCATGTGAAACCCATAGATTAGGGCCACATGGAAGCCAGGTGTTTGATGTGTTCGACACCATTAAATTGATTCCGTTCCAGCCATTACCGAGATGCATACAAAGCTCTCCCTCGCCCTCCATTTGGCAAATCTGACCATAATTCTACCCTCCTGATTCCTGCGTACAAGCAAAAACTAAAGCAGGAAGTACCAGTGACTCGCTCAATATGGAAGTGGTCAGATGACAGGGATGCTACGCTATAGGACTACTTTGCTAGCACAGACTGGAATTTGTTCCGGTCATCCAATGGTATTGAGTAGTATACCACCTCAGTCATCGGCATAATCAAAAAGTGTATCGACGATGTCGTCCCCACAGTGACCGCACATAAATATCCCAACCAGAAGCCATGGATTGCAGGCAACATCCACACCAAACTAAAGGCTAGAGCTGCCGGATTCAAGGAGTGGGACACTAATACAGACGCTTATAAGAAATCCTGCAACGCTCTCAGACAAACCATCAAACATGCAACGCGTCAATTCAGGATTAAGATTGAATCCTACTACACCGGCTTTGACATTCGTCGGATATGGCAAGGCTTGTAAACTATTACGGACTACAAAGGAAACCCAGCCGCAAACTGCCCAGTGACACGAGCCTACCGAGAGACAGAAAAACAGCTTCTATCTCAAGGCCATCAGACTTTTAAACAGCCACCACTAACATTGAGAGGCTGCTGCCTAAACACTGACTCAACTCTAGCTCACTTTAATTATGGAAAGTGATGCAAATTGATGTATAAAATGTATCACTAGCCACTTTAAACAATGCCACTTAATATAATGTCTACATACCCTACATTACTCATCTCATATGTATATGTATATACTGTACTCTATATCATCTACTGCATCTTTCCATCTTTATGTAATACTTGTATCACTAGCCACTATGCTACTTTTATGTTTACATACCCTACATTACTCATTTCATATGTATATACTGTACTCGATACCATCTACTGCATCTTGCCTATGCCGTTCTGTGCCATCACTCATTCATATATCTTTATGTACATATTCTTTATCCCTTTACACTTGTGTGTATAAGGTCGTAGTTGTGGAATTGTTAGATTAGATTACTCGTTGGTTATTACTGCATTGTCGGAACTAGAAGCACAAGCATTTCACTACACTCGCATTAACATCTGCTAACCATGTGTATGTGACAAATACATTTGATTTGAACACGACAGTCATTGATAAAATGCTGTCGTGTTC
>NW_027033231.1:0-5901 GCF_034236695.1 Oncorhynchus nerka | reverse complement strand
ATAATGTGGGTGAGTCCAGACCTCACAACCATGGAGGGTAATGGGTTATATCTGTATAATGTACTGGTAGTATAATGTGGGTGAGTCCAGACCTCACAACCATGGAGGGTAATGGGTTATATCTGTATAATGTACTGGTAGTATAATGTGGGTGAGTCCAGACCTCACAACCATGGAGGGTAATGGGTTCTATCTGTATAATGTACTGGTAGTATAATGTGGGTGAGTCCAGACCTCACAACCATGGAGGGTAATGGGTTATATCTGTATAATGTACTGGTAGTATAATGTGGGTGAGTCCAGACCTCACAACCATGGAGGGTAATGGGTTATATCTGTATAATGTACTGGTAGTATAATGTGGGTGAGTCCAGACCTCACAACCATGGAGGGTAATGGGTTATATCTGTATAATGTACTGGTAGTATAATGTGGGTGAGTCCAGACCTCACAACCATGGAGGGTAATGGGTTCTATCTGTATAATGTACTGGTAGTATAATGTGGGTGAGTCCAGACCTCACAACCATGGAGGGTAATGGGTTATATCTGTATAATGTACTGGTAGTATAATGTGGGTGAGTCCAGACCTCACAACCATGGAGGGTAATGGGTTATATCTGTATAATGTACTGGTAGTATAATGTGGGTGAGTCCAGACCTCACAACCATGGAGGGTAATGGGTTATATCTGTATAATGTACTGGTAGTATAATGTGGGTGAGTCCAGACCTCACAACCATGGAGGGTAATGGGTTATATCTGTATAATGTACTGGTAGTATAATGTGGGTGAGTCCAGACCTCACAACCATGGAGGGTAATGGGTTCTATCTGTATAATGTACTGGTAGTATAATGTGGGTGAGTCCAGACCTCACAACCATGGAGGGGTAATGGGTTATATCTGTATAATGTACTGGTAGTATAATGTGGGTGAGTCCAGACCTCACAACCATGGAGGGTAATGGGTTATATCTGTATAATGTACTGGTAGTATAATGTGGGTGAGTCCAGACCTCACAACCATGGAGGGTAATGGGTTATATCTGTATAATGTACTGGTAGTATAATGTGGGTGAGTCCAGACCTCACAACCATGGAGGGTAATGGGTTATATCTGTATAATGTACTGGTAGTATAATGTGGGTGAGTCCAGACCTCACAACCATGGAGGGTAATGGGTTATATCTGTATAATGTACTGGTAGTATAATGTGGGTGAGTCCAGACCTCACAACCATGGAGGGTAATGGGTTCTATCTGTATAATGTACTGGTAGTATAATGTGGGTGAGTCCAGACCTCACAACCATGGAGGGTAATGGGTTCTATCTGTATAATGTACTGGTAGTATAATGTGGGTGAGTCCAGACCTCACAACCATGGAGGGTAATGGGTTATATCTGTATAATGTACTGGTAGTATAATGTGGGTGAGTCCAGACCTCACAACCATGGAGGGTAATGGGTTCTATCTGTATAATGTACTGGTAGTATAATGTGGGTGAGTCCAGACCTCACAACCATGGAGGGTAATGGGTTATATCTGTATAATGTACTGGTAGTATAATGTGGGTGAGTCCAGACCTCACAACCATGGAGGGTAATGGGTTATATCTGTATAATGTACTGGTAGTATAATGTGGGTGAGTCCAGACCTCACAACCATGGAGGGTAATGGGTTATATCTGTATAATGTACTGGTAGTATAATGTGGGTGAGTCCAGACCTCACAACCATGGAGGGTAATGGGTTCTATCTGTATAATGTACTGGTAGTATAATGTGGGTGAGTCCAGACCTCACAACCATGGAGGGTAATGGGTTATATCTGTATAATGTACTGGTAGTATAATGTGGGTGAGTCCAGACCTCACAACCATGGAGGGTAATGGGTTATATCTGTATAATGTACTGGTAGTATAATGTGGGTGAGTCCAGACCTCACAACCATGGAGGGTAATGGGTTCTATCTGTATAATGTACTGGTAGTATAATGTGGGTGAGTCCAGACCTCACAACCATGGAGGGTAATGGGTTATATCTGTATAATGTACTGGTAGTGTAATGTGGGTGAGTCCAGACCTCACAACCATGGAGGGTAATGGGTTATATCTGTATAATGTACTGGTAGTATAATGTGGGTGAGTCCAGACCTCACAACCATGGAGGGTAATGGGTTATATCTGTATAATGTACTGGTAGTGTAATGTGGGTGAGTCCAGACCTCACAACCATGGAGGGTAATGGGTTATATCTGTATAATGTACTGGTAGTATAATGTGGGTGAGTCCAGACCTCACAACCATGGAGGTAATGGGTTATATCTGTATAATGTACTGGTAGTGTAATGTGGGTGAGTCCAGACCTCACAACCATGGAGGGTAATGGGTTATATCTGTATAATGTACTGGTAGTATAATGTGGGTGAGTCCAGACCTCACAACCATGGAGGGTAATGGGTTATATCTGTATAATGTACTGGTAGTGTAATGTGGGTGAGTCCAGTATATAGCCTTCGTACATCAGCTGATATCTCAAAGTGCCAACAGAAACCCAGCCTAAAACCCCAAACAGCAAACAATGCAGGTGTAAAAGCAATTTGGCTAGGAAAACTCCCAGAAAGGCCAAAACCTAGGAAGAAACCTAGAGAGGAACCAGGCTATGTGGGGTGGCCAGTCCTCTTCTGGCTGTGCTGGGTAGAGATTATAACAGAACATGACCAAGATGTTCAAATGTTCACAAATGACCAGCATGGTCGAATAATAATAAGGCAGAACAGTTGAAACTGAGCAGCAGCACAGTCAGGTGGACTGGGGACAGCAAGGAGTCATCATGTCAGGTAGTCCTGGGCACGGTCCTAGGGCTCAGGTCCTCCGAGAGAGAGAAAGAAAGAGAGAATTAGAGAGAGCATATGTGGGTGGCCAGTCCTCTTCTTGGCTGTGCCGGGTGGAGATTATAACAGAACGTGGCCAAGATGTTCAAATGTTCATAAATGACCAGCATGGTTGAATAATAGTAAGGCAGAACAGTTGAAACTGAGCAGCAGCATGGCCAGGTGGACTGGGGACAGCAAGGAGTCATCATGTCAGGTAGTCCTGGGACATGGTCCTAGGGGCCCAGGCCAGTTGAAACTGAGCAGCAGCATGGCCAGGTGACTGGGACAGCAAGTGAGTCATCATGTCAGGTAGTCCGGGCATGGTCCTAGGGCTCAGGTCCTGAGAGAGTATAAGAGAGAAGGGGAGAGAATTAGAGAACGCACACTCAGATTCACACAGGACACCGAATAGGACAGGAGAAGTACTCCAGATATAACAAACTGACCTCTAGCTCCTCGGTCACATAAAACTAATGCAGCATAAATACTGGAGGCTGAGACAGGAGGGGTCAGGAGACACTGTGGCCCCAACCGAGGACACCGGGACAGGGCCAAACAGGAAGGATATAACCCCACCCACTTTGCCAAAGCACAGCCCCCACACCACTCAGAGGGATATCTTCAACCACCAACTTACCATCCTGAGACAAGGCTGAATATAGCCCACAAAGATCTCCGCCACGGCACAACCCAAGGGGGGCGCCAACCCAGACAGGCTGACCACAACAGAATCAACCCACCCAGGTGACGCACCCCCCCAGGGACGGCATGAGAGAGCCCCAGTAAGCCAGTGACTCAGCCCCGTAACAGGGTTAGAGGCAGAGAATCCCAGTGGAAAGAGGGGAATCGGCCAGGCAGAGACAGCAAGGGCGGTTCGTTGCTCCAGAGCCTTTCCATCACCTTCCTCCCACTCCTGGGCCAGACTACACTCAATCATATGACCCACTGAAGAGATGAGTCTTCAGTAAAGACTTAAAGGTTGAGAGACCGAGTTTGCGTCTCTGACATGGGTAGGCAGACCGTTCCATAAAAAATGGAGCCTCTATAGAGAAAGCCCTGCCTCCAGCTGTTTGCTTAGAAATTCTAGGGACAATTAGAGGCCTGGGTCTCTTGTGACCGTAGCGTACGTGTAGGTATGTACGGCAGGACCAAATCAGAGAGATAGGTAGGAGCAAGCCCATGTAATGCTTTTGTAGGTTAGCAGTAAAACCTTGAAATCAGCCCTTGCTTTGACAGGAAGCCAGTGTGAGAGAGGCTAGCACTGGAGTAATATGATCAAATTTTTGGTTCTAGTCAGGATTCTAGCAGCCGTATTTAGCACTAACTGAAGTTTATTTAGTGCTTTATCCGGGTAGCCGGAAAATAGAGCATTGCAGTAGTCTAACCTAGAAGTGACAAAAGCATGGATTAATTTTTCTGCATCATTTTTGGACAGAAAGTTTCTGATTTTTGCAATGTTACGTAGATGGAAAAAAGCTGTCCTCGAAATGGTCTTGATATGTTCTTCAAAAGAGAGATCAGGGTCCAGAGTAACGCCGAGGTCCTTCACAGTTTTATTTGAGACGACTGTACAACCATTAAGATTAATTGTCAGATTCAACAGAAGATCTCTTTGTTTCTTGGGACCTAGAACAAGCATCTCTGTTTTGTCCGAGTTTAATAGTAGAAAGTTTGCAGCCATCCACTTCCTTATGTCTGAAACACATGCTTCTAGCGAGGGCAATTTTGGGGCTTCACCATGTTTCATTGAAATGTACAGCTGTGTGTCATCCGCATAGCAGTGAAAGTTTACATTATGTTTTCGAATAACATCCCCAAGAGGTAAAATATATAGTGAAAACAATAGTGGTCCTAAACAGAACCTTGAGGAACACCGAAATTTACAGTTGATTTGTCAGAGGACAAACCATTCACAGAGACAAACTGATATCTTTCCGACAGATAAGATCTAAACCAGGCCAGAACATGTCCGTAGACCAATTTGGGTTTCCAATCTCTCCAAAAGAATGTGGTGATCGATGGTATCAAAAGCAGCACTAAGGTCTAGGAGCACGAGGACAGATGCAGAGCCTCGGTCCGTGCCATTAAAATGTCATTTACCACCTTCACAAGTGCCGTCTCAGTGCTATGATGGGGTCTAAAACCAGACTGAAGCATTTCAGTATACATTGTTTGTCTTCAGGAAGGCAGTGAGTTGCTGCGCAACAGCCTTCTCTAAAATTTTTGAGAGGAATGGAAGATTCGATATAGGCCGATAGTTTTTATATTTTCTGGGTCAAGGTTGGCTTTTTTTTTCAAGAGAGCTTTGTTACTGCCACTTTTAGTGAGTTTGGTACACATCCAGTGGATAGAGAGCCGTTTATTATGTTCAACATAGGAGGGCAAGCACAGGAAGTAGCTCTTTCAGTAGTTTAGTTGGAATAGGTCCAGTATGTAGCTTGAAGGTTTAGAGGCCATGATTATTTTCATCATTGTGTCAAGAGATATAGTACTAAAAAGACTTGAGCCGTCTCTCTTGATCCTAGGTCCTGGCAGAGTTGTGCAGACTCAGGACAACTGAGGTTTGGAGGAATACGCAGGTTTAAAGAGGAGTCCGAATTTGCTTTCTAATAATCATAATCTTTTCCCTCAAAGAAGTTCATGAATTTATCACTGCTAGCGGAAAGTCATCCTCTTGGGGGAATGCTGGCTTTTATTAGTTTATATATATCAAAAAAGGAATTTTGATTGTTCTATTTTCCTCAATTAGTTAGAAAATAGATGATCGAGCAGCAGTAAGGGCTCTTCGGTACTGCACGGTACCGTCTTTCCAAGCTAGTCGGAAGACTTCCAGTTTGGCGTGGCGCCATTTCCGTCCAATTTTCTGGAAGTTTGCTTCAGAGCTCGGTATTCTTCTAGTACCAGGAGCTAGCTCTTATGAGACATTTTAGTTTTTAGGGGTGCAACTGCATCTAGGGTAGCTATGCGAAGTGTTAAATTGAGATACTCAGTTAGGGTGGTTAACGGATTTTTGTCCTCTGGCGTCCT
>NW_027033230.1:0-5899 GCF_034236695.1 Oncorhynchus nerka | reverse complement strand
CTATTCTATTCTGCTCTGCTCTGCACTGCTCTGTTCTATTCTATTCTGTTCTGTTCTGTTCTATTCTATTCTATTCTGCTCTGCACTGCTCTGTTCTATTCTATTCTGTTTCACACTGCTTCTTGACACACTGCTCACTTAACCCGGAAGCGACGTGTCAGCGTGCATGTGCCCAGCCCGCCACAGGAGTCGCTAGAGCCCGATGGGACAAGGACATCTCGGCCGGCCAAACCCTCCCCTAACCCGGACGACGCCTGGCCAATTGTGTGCCGCCTCATGGGTCTCCCAGACACGGCTGGCTGCGACACAGCCCGGGATCAAACCCGGATCTGTAGTGACGCCACTGACACTGTGATTCAGTACCTTAGACCCAGCTCGCCACCTGGTCAATAACTGGTCAATAACTTCTCCACTTCTCCTCCCCTGGGTGACAGACCTTGGCCCAGGCTCCTAGGGAACCTGTTGTGTCTTGGCTTATCATTGTCACTAAACAGCCTGGTGTTTGTATGATTCTGACGGTAGGATGTTTTCCTAGACCTCAGGGCGCAGGTCGTAAATCAGAGTTTAAACACACCAAAGACTACTGTCCTTCAAAGACCATTCAAAGATAACAGTGACAAGGAGATGCTGGGATTGAAGTGGCCATGACGATGACGTGTTTTATAAAGGAAGAGAGGAAGAGAAGGATTATAAATGAAACGCGGAAGACAAACTGACCAACGAACTCATCAACATGTTCAGGGAAACATCAGATGATAAGGAATCAGACTGAGAGACTTTATTATTGGCTGATAAGGAATCAGACTGAGAGGTCAGACTGAGAGACATTATTATTGGCTGATAAGGAATCAGACTGAGACAGGTCAGACAGAGAGACATTATTATTGGCTGATAAGGAATGACACTGAGAGACATTATTATTGACTGATAAGGAATCAGACTGAGAGACATTATTATTGGCTGATAAGGAATCAGACTGAGAGACTTTATTATTGGCTGATAAGGAATCAGACTGAGAGACATTATTATTGGCTGATAAGGAATCAGACTGAGAGGTCAGACAGAGAGACATTATTATTGGCTGATAAGGAATCAGACTGAGAGGTCAGACAGAGAGACATTATTATTGGCTGATAAGGAATCAGACTGAGAGGTCAGACTGAGAGACATTATTATTGGCTGATAAGGAATCAGACTGAGAGGTCAGACAGAGAGACATTATTATTGGCTGATAAGGAATCAGACTGAGAGGTCAGACAGAGAGACATTATTATTGGCTGATAAGGAATCAGACTGAGAGGTCAGACTGAGAGACATTATTATTGGCTGATAAGGAATCAGACTGAGAGGTCAGACTGAGAGACATTATTATTGGCTGATAAGGAATCAGACTGAGAGGTCAGACTGAGAGACATTATTATTGGCTGATAAGGAATCAGACTGAGAGGTCAGACTGAGAGACATTATTATTGGCTGATAAGGAATCAGACTGAGAGGTCAGACTGAGAGACATTATTATTGGCTGATAAGGAATCAGACTGAGAGGTCAGACTGAGAGACATTATTATTGGCTGATAAGGAATCAGACTGAGAGGTCAGACTGAGAGACATTATTATTGGCTGATAAGGAATCAGACTGAGAGGTCAGACTGAGAGACATTATTATTGGCTGATAAGGAATCAGACTGAGAGGTCAGACTGAGAGACATTATTATTGGCTGATAAGGAATCAGACTGAGAGGTCAGACTGAGAGACATTATTATTGGCTGATAAGGAATCAGACTGAGAGGTCAGACTGAGAGACATTATTATTGGCTGATAAGGAATCAGACTGAGAGGTCAGACTGAGAGACATTATTATTGGCTGATAAGGAATCAGACTGAGAGGTCAGACTGAGAGACATTATTATTGGCTGATAAGGAATCAGACTGAGAGGTCAGACTGAGAGACGTCATTATTCCATCATCATTTATAACGAGTTATGCTGATTTTAAATAACACTGTTCTCCCTTTGATCTATTCTAACCCACAAAGAGGTTCCAGATTCCATCAACAAGAGAGGACTGATGGTCTCTGGTTGGTCTATAATTGAAAAGATGTGCTATCAACACCAGAAACATGAATCACGTCTCTTTTCCTGACGTTGAATATTTCAAAGTGTGTCATTAAATGTTTCCTGGCTGTTGTGTGTGTGTCAGTTAGTGGTCTAGTGTGTATGGTGGTGTGATAACGTCTTTCTGGCTATTTGTGTTCAGCACGCTGCTGGGTTGGGTAGATTTACGGGCCTGTGTGAGGGACCAGTCTCTGGACAGCTGCTGCTACCGGCATAGAAATCAAGACAGCGCAGGGGGTGCCCTCAGTCCTCAGCCCTCAGTTCTCAGCCCTCAGTCCTCAGCCCTCAGCCCTCAGTCCTCAGTCCTCAGCCCTCAGTTCTCAGCCCTCAGCCCTCAGTCCTCAGTCCTCAGTCCTCAGTCCTCAGCCCTCAGTCCTCAGCCCTCAGTCCTCAGCCCTCAGCCCTCAGCCCTCAGTCCTCAGTCCTCAGTCCTCAGTCCTCAGCCCTCAGTCCTCAGCCCTCAGTCCTCAGTCCTCAGCCCTCAGCCCTCAGCCCTCAGTCCTCAGTCCTCAGTCCTCAGCCCTCAGTTCTCAGCCCTCAGTCCTCAGCCCTCAGTTCTCAGTCCTCAGTCCTCAGCCCTCAGTCCTCATTCCTCAGCCCTCAGTCCTCAGTCCTCAGTCCTCAGTCCTCAGTCCTCAGCCCTCAGCCCCCTAAGTTATTTAGTCTGCCTGGGAGCAAGACATCCTGGTCCGTGACTGGGCTGGGTTTCTTCTTGTAGTCCGTGATTGACTGTAGACCCTGAAACATGCCTGTTGTGTCTGAGCCGTTGAATTGAGATTCTACTTTGTCTCTGTACTGACGCTTAGCTTGTTTAATAGCCTTGCGGAGGGAATAGCTGCACTGTTTGTATTCGGTCATGTTGCCAGACACCTTGCCCTGATTAAAAGCAGTGGTGACTCCGCCTGTCCTGGCGTCGTGAGGGAGTTTGTTCCACCATTGGGGGCCAGAGCAGCTAACAGTTTTGACTGGGCTGAGCGGGAACTGTACTTCCTCAGTGGTAGGGAGGCGAGCAGGCCAGAGGTGGATGAACGCAGTGCCCTTGTTTGGGTGTAGGGCCTGATCAGAGCCTGGAGGTACTGAGGTGCCGTTCCCTCACAGCTCCGTAGGCAAGCACCATGGTCTTGTAGCGGATGCGAGCTTCAACTGGAAGCCAGTGGAGGAGCGGAGGAGCGGGGTGACGTGAGAGAACTTGGGAAGGTTGAACACCAGACGGGCTGCGGCGTTCTGGATGAGTTGTAGGGGTTTAATGGCACAGGCAGGGAGCCCAGCCAACAGCGAGTTGCAGTAATCCAGACGGGAGATGACAAGTGCCTGGATTAGGACCTGCGCCGCTTCCTGTGTGAGGCAGGGTCGTACTCTGCGGATGTTGTAGAGCATGAACCTACAGGAACGGGCCACCGCCTTGATGTTAGTTGAGAACGACAGGGTGTTGTCCAGGATCACGCCAAGGTTCTTAGCGCTCTGGGAGGAGGACACAATGGAGTTGTCAACCGTGATGGCGAGATCATGGAACGGGCAGTCCTTCCCCGGGAGGAAGAGCAGCTCCGTCTTGCCGAGGTTCAGCTTGAGGTGGTGATCCGTCATCCACACTGGTATGTCTGCCAGACATGCAGAGATGCGATTCGCCACCTGGTCATCAGAAGGGGGAAAGGAGAAGATTAATTGTGTGTCGTCTGCATAGCAATGATAGGAGAGACCATGTGAGGTTATGACAGAGCCAAGTGACTTGGTGTATAGCGAGAATAGGAGAGGGCCTAGAACAGAGCCCTGGGGGACACCAGTGGTGAGAGCACGTGGTGAGGAGACGGATTCTCGCCACGCCACCTGGTAGGAGCGACCTGTCAGGTAGGACGCAATCCAAGCGTGGGCCGCGCCGGAGATGCCCAACTCGGAGAGGGTGGAGAGGAGGATCTGATGGTTCACAGTATCGAAGGCAGCCGATAGGTCTAGAAGGATGAGAGCAGAGGAGAGAGAGTTAGCTTTAGCAGTGCGGAGCGCTCCGTGATACAGAGAAGAGCAGTCTCAGTTGAATGACTAGTCTTGAAACCTGACTGATTTGGATCAAGAAGGTCATTCTGAGAGAGATAGCGGAGAGCTGGCCAAGGACGGCACGTTCAAGAGTTTTGGAGAGAAAAGAAAGAAGGGATACTGGTCTGTAGTTGTTGACATCGGAGGGATCGAGTGTAGGTTTTTTCAGAAGGGGTGCAACTCTCGCTCTCTTGAAGACGGAAGGGACGTAGCCAGCGGTCAGGGATGAGTTGATGAGCGAGGTGAGGTAAGGGAGGAGGTCTCCGGAAATGGTCTGGAGAAGAGAGGAGGGATAGGGTCAAGCGGGCAGGTTGTAGGGCGGCCGGCCGTCACAAGACGCGAGATTTCATCTGGAGAGAGAGGGGAGAAAGAGGTCAGAGCACAGGGTAGGGCAGTGTGAGCAGAACTAGCGGTGTCGTTGACTTAGCAAACGAGGATCGGATGTCGTCGACCTTCTTTTCAAAATGGTTGACGAAGTCATCTGCAGAGAGGGAGGAGGGGGGAGGGGGAGGAGGATTCAGGAGGGAGGAGAAGGTGGCAAAGAGCTTCCTAGGTTAGAGGCAGATGCTTGGAATTTAGAGTGGTAGAAAGTGGCTTTAGCAGCAGAGAGAGAAGAGGAAAATGTAGAGAGGAGGGAGTGAAAGGATGTCAGGTCCGCAGGGAGGCGAGTTTTCCTCCATTTCCGCTCGGCTGCCCGGGAGCTCCTGTTCTGTGAGCTCGCAATGAGTCGTCGAGCCACGGAGCGGAGGGGAGGACGATGCGTAAGGCTGGGATCGGCGACACCATCCGAGTAGGGGCAGTGAAAGAGCTAGACATAGTGGTCGGAGACTTGGAGGGAGTTGCAACGAGGTTAGTGGAGGAACAGCATCTAGTAAAGATGAGGTCGAGCGTATTTCCTGCCTTGTGAGTAGGGGGAAGGTGAGAGGGTGAGGTCAAAAGAGGAGAGGAGTGGAAAGAAGGAGGCAGAGAGGAATGAGTCAAAGGTAGGCGTGGGGAGGTTAAAGTCGCCCAGAACTGTGAGAGGTGAGCCGTCCTCAGGAAAGGAGCTTATCAAGGCATCAAGCTCATTGATGAACTCTCCGAGGGAACCTGGAGGGCAATAAATGATAAGGATGTTAAGCTTGAAAGGGCTGGTAACTGTGACAGCATGGAATTCAAAGGAGGCGATAGACAGATGGGTAAGGGAGAAAAGAGAATGACCACTTGGGAGAGATGAGGATCCCGGTGCCACCACCCCGCTGACCAGAAGCTCTCGGGGTGTGCGAGAACACGTGGGCAGACGAAGAGAGAGCAGTAGGAGTAGCGTGGGACAGAGTAGCGTTGACCAGCGTTGGACAGACCTCAGCGTGGGAGGCTCTTGTTTAAGTTTCTGCCTGTAGGCAGGGATCAACAAAATGGAGTCGGGTCAGCTTTTCCGAGAGGGGGCGGGCAGGGCCTTATATGCGTCACGGAAGTTAGAGTAACAATGATCCAAGGTTTTACCACCCCTGGTTGCGCAATCGATATGCTGATACAATTTAGGAGTCTTGTTTTCAGATTAGCTTTGTTAAAATCCCCAGCTACAATGAATGCAGCCTCCGGATAAATGGTTTCCAGTTTGCAAAGAGTTAAATAAAGTTCGTTCAGAGCCATCGATGTGTCTGCTTGGGGGATATATACGGCTGTGATTATAATCGAAGAGAATTCTCTTGGAAGATAATGCGGTCTACATTTGATTGTGAGGAATTCTAAATCAGGTGAACAGAAGGATTTGAGG
>NW_027033229.1:0-5898 GCF_034236695.1 Oncorhynchus nerka | reverse complement strand
TATAGTCTCCACATTGACTCTGTACCGGTACCCCCTGTATATAGCCTCCACATTGACTCTGTACTGGTACCCCCTGTATATAGCCTCCACATTGACTCTGTACCGTAACACCCTGTATATAGTCTCCACATTGACTCTGTACCGGTACCCCCTGTATATAGCCTCCACATTGACTCTGTACTGGTACCCCTGTATATAGTCTCCACATTGACTCTGTACCGGTACCCCTGTATATAGCCTCCACATTGACTCTGTACTGGTACCCCCTGTATATAGCCTCCATATTGACTCTGTACCGGTACCCCCTGTATAGAGCCTCCACATTGACTCTGTACCCCCTGTATATAGTCTTGACATTGACTCTGTACCGGTACCCCCTGTATATAGTCTCCACATTGACTCTGTACCGGTACCCCCTGTATATAGCCTCCATATTGACTCTGTACCCCCTGTATATAGTCTCCACATTGACTCTGTACCGGTACCCCCTGTATATAGCCTCCACATTGACTCTGTACCAGTACCCCCTGTATATAGCCTCCACATTGACTCTGTACCGGTACCCCCTGTATATAGCCTCCACATTGACTCTGTACCGGTACCCCCTGTATATAGTCTCCACATTGACTCTGTACCGGTACCCCCTGTATATAGTCTCGACATTGACTCTGTACCGGTACCCCCTGTATATAGCCTCCATATTGACTCTGTACCCCCTGTATATAGTCTCCACATTGACTCTGTACCGGTACCCCCTGTATATAGTCTCCACATTGACTCTGTACCGGTACCCCCTGTATATAGCCTCCATATTGACTCTGTACCCCCTGTATATAGTCTCCACATTGACTCTGTACCGGTACCCCCTGTATATAGCCTCCACATTGACTCTGTACTGGTACCCCCTGTATATAGCCTCCACATTGACTCTGTACCGTAACACCCTGTATATAGTCTCCACATTGACTCTGTACCGGTACCCCCTGTATATAGCCTCCACATTGACTCTGTACTGGTACCCCCTGTATATAGTCTCCACATTGACTCTGTACCGGTACCCCCTGTATATAGCCTCCACATTGACTCTGTACTGGTACCCCCTGTATATAGCCTCCATATTGACTCTGTACCGGTACCCCCTGTATAGAGCCTCCACATTGACTCTGTACCCCCTGTATATAGTCTTGACATTGACTCTGTACCGGTACCCCCTGTATATAGTCTCCACATTGACTCTGTACCGGTACCCCCTGTATATAGCCTCCATATTGACTCTGTACCCCCTGTATATAGTCTCCACATTGACTCTGTACCGGTACCCCCTGTATATAGCCTCCACATTGACTCTGTACCAGTACCCCCTGTATATAGCCTCCACATTGACTCTGTACCGGTACCCCCTGTATATAGCCTCCACATTGACTCTGTACCGGTACCCCCTGTATATAGTCTCCACATTGACTCTGTACCGGTACCCCCTGTATATAGTCTCGACATTGACTCTGTACCGGTACCCCCTGTATATAGCCTCCATATTGACTCTGTACCGGTACCCCCTGTATAGAGCCTCCACATTGACTCTGTACCCCCTGTATATAGTCTCCACATTGACTCTGTACCGGTACCCCCTGTATATAGCCTCCACATTGACTCTGTACTGGTACCCCCTGTATATAGCCTCCACATTGACTCTGTACCGGTACCCCCTGTATATAGCCTCCACATTGACTCTGTACTGGTACCCCCTGTATATAGCCTCCATATTGACTCTGTACCGGTACCCCTGTATAGAGCCTCCACATTGACTCTGTACCCCTGTATATAGTCTTGACATTGACTCTGTACCGGTACCCCCTGTATATAGTCTCCACATTGACTCTGTACCGTACCCCCTGTATATAGCCTCCATATTGACTCTGTACCCCTGTATATAGTCTCCATTATTGACTCTGTACCGGTACCCCCTGTATATAATGCCTCCACATTGACTCTGTACCAGTACCCCCTGTATATAGCCTCCACATTGACTCTGTACCGGTACCCCTGTATATAGCCTCCACATTGACTCTGTACCGGTACCCCCTGTATATAGTCTCACATTGACTCTGTACCGGTACCCCCTGTATATAGTCTCGACATTGACTCTGTACAGTACCCCTGTATATAGCCTCCATATTGACTCTGTACCGGTACCCCCTGTATAGAGCCTCCACATTGACTCTGTACCCCCTGTATATAGTCTCCACATTGACTTGCACGTACCCCTGTATATAGCCTCCACATTGACTCTGTACTGGTACCCTGTATATATAGCCTCCACATTGACTCTGTACTGGTACTCTGTATATAGCCTCCACATTGACTCGGTACCGGTACCCCCCATATAGCCTCCACATTGACTCTGTACTGGTACCCCCTGTATATAGTCTCCACATTGACTCTGTACCGTAACACACCTGTATATAGTCTCCACATTGACTCTGTACCGTATCACCCTGTATATAGCCTCCACATTGACTCTGTACCGTATCACCCTGTATATAGCCTCCACATTGACTACGGTACCGTATCACCCTGTATATAGCCTCCACATTGACTCTGTACTGGTACCCCCTGTATATAGCCTCCACATTGACTCGGTACCGTATCACCCTGTATATAGTCTCCACATTGACTCTGTACCGGTACCCCCTGTATATAGTCTCCACATTGACTCTGTTACCGGTACCCCTGTATATAGTCTCCCACATTGACTCTGTACTGGTACCCCTGTATATAGTCTCCACATTGACTCTGTACTGGTACCCCCTGTATATAGTCTCCACATTGACTCTGTACTGGTACCCCCTGTATATAGTCTCCACATTGACTCTGTACCGGTACCCCCTGTATATAGTCTCCACATTGACTCTGTACCGGTACCCGCCATATAGCCCATATTGACTCTGTACCCCCTGTATATAGTCTCCACATTGACTCTGTACCGGTACCCCTGTATATAGTCTCCACATTGACTCTGTACCGTACCCCTGTATATAGCCTCCATATTGACTCTGTACCCCTGTATATAGTCTCCACATTGACTCTGTACCGGTACCCCTGTATATAGCCTCCACATTGACTCTGTACTGGTACCCCCTGTATATAGTCTCCACATTGACTTGTACTGGTACCCCTGTATATAGTCTCCACATTGACTCTGTACCGGTACCCCCTGTATATAGCCTCCACATTGACCCTGTACTGGTACCCCTGTATAGCCTCCATATTGACTCTGGGTACCGGTACCCCCTGTGGTAGAGCCTCCACATTGACTCTGTACCCCCTGTATAGGTCTTGACATTGACTCTGTACCGGTACCCTGTATATAGTCTCCACATTGACTCTGTACCGGTACCCCCTGTATATAGCCTCCATATTGACTCTGTACCCCCTGTATATAGTCTCCACATTGACTCTGTACCGGTACCCCCTGTATATAGCCTCCACATTGACTCTGTACCAGTACCCCCTGTATATAGCCTCCACATTGACTCTGTACCGGTACCCCCTGTATATAGCCTCCACATTGACTCTGTACCGGTACCCCCTGTATATAGTCTCCACATTGACTCTGTACCGGTACCCCCTGTATATAGTCTCGACATTGACTCTGTACCGGTACCCCCTGTATATAGCCTCCATATTGACTCTGTACCGGTACCCCCTGTATAGAGCCTCCACATTGACTCTGTACCCCCTGTATAGAGCCTCCACATTGACTCTGTACCCCCTGTATATAGCCTCCACATTGACTCTGTACTGGTACCCCCTGTATATAGCCTCCACATTGACTCTGTACTGGTACCCCCTGTATATAGCCTCCACATTGACTCGGTACCGGTACCCCCTGTATATAGCCTCCACATTGACTCTGTACTAGTACCCCCTGTATATAGTCTCCACATTGACTCTGTACCGGTACCCCCTGTATATAGCCTCCACATTGACTCTGTACTGGTACCCCCTGTATATAGCCTCCATATTGACTCTGTACCGGTACCCCCTGTATAGAGCCTCCACATTGACTCTGTACCCCCTGTATATAGTCTTGACATTGACTCTGTACCGGTACCCCCTGTATATAGTCTCCACATTGACTCTGTACCGGTACCCCCTGTATATAGCCTCCATATTGACTCTGTACCCCCTGTATATAGTCTCCACATTGACTCTGTACCGGTACCCCCTGTATATAGCCTCCACATTGACTCTGTACCAGTACCCCCTGTATATAGCCTCCACATTGACTCTGTACCGGTACCCCCTGTATATAGCCTCCACATTGACTCTGTACCGGTACCCCCTGTATATAGTCTCCACATTGACTCTGTACCGGTACCCCCTGTATATAGTCTCGACATTGACTCTGTACCGGTACCCCCTGTATATAGCCTCCATATTGACTCTGTACCGGTACCCCCTGTATAGAGCCTCCACATTGACTCTGTACCCCCTGTATATAGTCTCCACATTGACTCTGTACCGGTACCCCCTGTATATAGCCTCCACATTGACTCTGTACTGGTACCCCCTGTATATAGCCTCCACATTGACTCTGTACTGGTACCCCCTGTATATAGCCTCCACATTGACTCGGTACCGGTACCCCCTATATATAGCCTCCACATTGACTCTGTACTGGTACCCCCTGTATATAGTCTCCACATTGACTCTGTACCGTAACACCCTGTATATAGTCTCCACATTGACTCTGTACCGTATCACCCTGTATATAGCCTCCACATTGACTCTGTACCGTATCACCCTGTATATAGCCTCCACATTGACTCGGTACCGTATCACCCTGTATATAGCCTCCACATTGACTCTGTACTGGTACCCCCTGTATATAGCCTCCACATTGACTCGGTACCGTATCACCCTGTATATAGTCTCCACATTGACTCTGTACCAGTACCCCCTGTATATAGCCTCCACATTGACTCTGTACTGGTACCCCCTGTATATAGTCTCCACATTGACTCTGTACCGTAACACCCTGTATATAGCCTCCACATTGACTCGGTACCGGTACCCCCTGTATATAGCCTCCACATTGACTCTGTACCGTAACACCCTGTATATAGCCTCCACATTGACTCTGTACTGGCACCCCCTGTATATAGCCTCCACATTGACTCTGTACTGGTACCCCCTGTATATAGCCTCCACATTGACTCTGTACTGGTACCCCCTGTATATAGCCTCCACATTGACTCTGTACTGGTACCCCCTGTATATAGCCTCCCACATTGACTCTGTACGGTGCACCCCCTGTATATAGTCTCCACATTGACTCGGTGCAGTGTACCCCCTGTATATAGCCTCCACATTGACTCTGTACTGGTACCCCCTGTATATAGCCTCCACATTGACTCTGTACCGGTACCCCCTGTATATAGCCTCCACATTGACTCGGTACCGGTACCCCCTGTATATAGTCTCCACATTGACTCTGTACTGGTACCCCCTGTAGATAGCCTCCACATTGACTCTGTACCGGTACCCCCTGTATATAGTCTCCACATTGACTCGGTACCGGTACCCCCTGTATATAGCCTCCACATTGACTCTGTACTGGTACCCCCTGTAGATAGACTCCACATTGACTCTGTACCGGTACCCCCTGTATATAGCCTCCACATTGACTCTGTACCGTTACCCCCTGTATTTAGCCTCCACATTGACTCGGTACCGGTACCCCCTATATATAGACTCCACATTGGCTCTGTACTGGTACCCCCTGTATATACCCTCCACATTGACTCTGTACTGGTACCCCCTGTATATACCCTCCACATTGACTCTGTACTGGTACCCCTGTATATACCCTCCACATTGACTCTGTACTGGTAC
>NW_027033228.1:0-5896 GCF_034236695.1 Oncorhynchus nerka | reverse complement strand
TCAGGGTTAATGTTAATGTCAGGGTTAATGTCAGGGTTAATGTCAGGTTAATGTCAGGGTTAATGTCAGGGTTAATGTCAAGGTTAATGTTAATGTCAGGGTTAATGTTAATGTCAGGGTTAATGTCAGGGTTAATGTCAGGTCAATGTTAATGTCAGGTTAATGTCAGAAAGTACGTCAGGTTAATGTTAATGTCAGGGTTAATGTCAGGGTTAATGTTAATGTCATGGTTAATGTCAGGGTTAATGTCAGGGTTAATGTCAGGTTAGTCAGGTTTATGTCAGGTTAACGCCAGGGTTAATGTTAATGTCAATAGTTAATGTCAGGGTTAATGTTAATGTCAGGGTTAATGCGTTACTGTCAGGGTTAATGCTTAATGTCAGGTTAATGTCAGGGTTAATGTCAGGTTAATGTTAGTCAGGTTAATGGGAATGTCAGGGTTAATGTCAGGGTTAATGTTAATGTCAGGGTTAATGTCAGGGTTAATGTCAGGGTTAATGTCAGGTTAATGTTTAATGTCAGGGTTAATGTCAGGGTTAATGTTAATGTCAGGGTTAATGTCAGGGTTAATGTTAATGTCAGGGCTAATGTCAGGGTTATGTTTAATGTCAGGGTTAATGTCAGGGTTAATGTCAGGGTTAATGTCAGGTTAATGTCAGGGTTAATGTCAGGTTAATGTCAGGGTTAATGTTAATGTCAGGGTTAATGTCAGGGTTAATGTCAGGTTAATGTCAGGTCAGGTTAACCGTCAGGGTTAATGTCAGGTTAATGTTAATGTCAGGGTTAATGTCAGGGTTAAGGTTAACGTCAGGGTTAATTTAATGTCAGGGTTAATGTCAGGGTTAATATCAGGGGTTAATGGTTAATGTCAGGGTTAATGTTAATGTCAGGTTAATGTCAGGTTAATGTTAATGTCAGGTTAATGTTAATGTCAGGTTAATGTCAGGGTTAATGTCAGGTCAGGTTAATGTCAGGGTTAATGTCAGGGTTAATGTTAATGTCAGGGTTAATGTCAGGGTTAATAATGTCAGGGTTAATGTTAATGTCAGGGTTAATGTTAATGTCAGGGTTAATGTCAGGGTTAATGTCAGGGTTAATGTCAGGGTTAATGTTAATGTCAGGGTTAATGTTAATGTCAGGGTTAATGTCAGGGTTAATGTTAATGTCAGGGTTAATGTCAGGGTTAATGTCAGGGTTAATGTCAGGGTTAATGTCAGGGTTAATGTCAGGTTAATGTCAAGGGTTAATGTCAGGGTTAATGTTAATGTCAGGGTTAATGTCAGGTTAATGTTAATGTCAGGGTTAATGTTAATGTCAGGGTTAATGTTAATGTCAGGGTTAATGTTAATGTCAGGGTTAATGTTAATGTCAGGGTTAATGTTAATGTCAGGGTTAATGTCAGGGTTAATGTCAGGGTTAATGTCAGGGTTAATGTTAATGTCAGGGTTAATGTTAATGTCAGGGTTAATGTTAATGTCAGGGTTAATGTCAGGTTAATGTCAGGTCAATGTTAATGTCAGGTTAATGTTAGGGTTAATGTTAATGTCAGGTTAATTAATGTCAGGGTTAATGTTAATGTCAGGGTTAATGTCAGGTTAATGTCAGGTTAATGTCAGGGGTTAATGTTAATGTCAGGGTCAGGTTAATGTTAATGTCAGGGTTAATGTTAATGTCAGGGTTAATGTCAGGGGTTAATGTTAATGTCAGGGTTAATGTCAGGGTTAATGTTTAATGTCAGGGTTAATGTTAATGTCAGGGTTAATGTTAATGTCAGGGTTAATGTCAGGGTTGTCAGGTTAATGTTAATGTCAGGGTTAATGTTAATGTCAGGTTATGTCAGGTTAATGTCAGGTTACCGTCAGGTTAATGTTAATGTCAGGGTTAATGTCAGGGTTAATGTTAATGTCAGGTTAATGTTAATGTCAGGGTTAATGTTAATGTCAGGGTTAATGTTAATGTCAGGTTAATGTCAGGTTAATGTCAGGTTAATGTCAGGTTAATGTTAATGTCAGGGTTAATGGTTAATGTCAGGGTTAATGTTAATGTCAGGGTTAATGTCAGGTTAATGTTAATGTCAGGGTTAATGTCAGGGTTAATGTCAGGGGTTAATGTCAGGTTAATGTTAATGTCAGGGTTAATGTCAGGGTCAGGTAATGTCAGGGTTAATGTTAATGTCAGGTTAATGTCAGGTTAATGTCAGGGTTAATGTCAGGGTTAATGTTAATGTCAGGGTTAATGTCAGGGTTAATGTCAGGGTTAATGTCAGGGTTAATGTCAGGGTTAATGTTAATGTCAGGTTAATGTCAGGGTTAATGTCAGGGTAATGTCAGGGTTAATGTCAGGGTTAATGTCAGGGTTAATGTTAATGTCAGGTTAATGTCAGGGTTAATGTCAGGGTTAATGTCAGGGTAATGTCAGGTTAATGTTAATGTCAGGGTTAGGTTATGTCAGGTTAATGTTAATGTCAGGTTAATGTCAGGTTAATGTCAGGTTAATGTCAGGTTAATGTTAATGTCAGGGTTAATGTCAGGGTTAATGTCAGGTTAATGTCAGGGTTAATGTTAATGTCAGGGTTAATGTCAGGTTAATGTCAGGGTTAATGTTAATGTCAGGTTAATGTCAGGTTAATGTCAGGGTTAATGTCAGGTTAATGTTAATGTCAGGTTAATGTTAATGTCAGGGTTAATGTCAGGTTAATGTTAATGTCAGGGTTAATGTCAGGTTAATGTCAGGTTAATGTTAATGTCAGGGTTAATGTTAATGTCAGGGTTAATGTCAGGTTAATGTCAGGGTTAATGTTAATGGGTTAATGTCAGGGTTAATGTCAGGGTTAATGTTAATGTCAGGGTTAATGTTAATGTCAGGGTAATGTCAGGTTAATGTCAGGTTAATGTTAATGTCAGGGTTAATGTTAATGTCAGGTTAATGTCAGGGTTAATGTCAGGTTAATGTTAATGTCAGGGTTAATGTTACTGTCAGGTTAATGTTAATGTCAGGGTAATGTTAATGTCAGGGTTAATGTCAGGGTTAATGTCAGGGTTAATGTCAGGTTAATGTCAGGTTAATGTCAGGTTAATGTCAGGGTTAATGTTAATGTCAGGTTAATGTCAGGGTTAATGTCAGGGTTAATGTCAGGTTAATGTCAGGGTTAATGTTAATGTCAGGGTTAATGTTAATGTCAGGGTTAATGTCAGGTTAATGTTAATGTCAGGGTTAATGTCAGGGTTAGGTTAATGTCAGGGTTAATGTCAGGGTTAATGTCAGGTTAATGTCAGGGTTAATGTTAATGTCAGGGTTAATGTCAGGTTAATGTTAATGTCAGGGTTAATGTCAGGTAATGTCAGGTTAATGTCAGGGTTAATGTCAGGGTTAATGTTAATGTCAGGGTTAATGTCAGGGTTAATGTCAGGGTTAATGTTAATGTCAGGGTTAATGTCAGGGTTAATGTTAATGTCAGGGTTAATGTTAATGTCAGGGTTAATGTTAATGTCAGGGTTAATGTTAATGTCAGGGTTAATGTCAGGGTAATGTTAATGTCAGGTTAATGTCAGGGTTAATGTCAGGGTTAATGTCAGGGTTAATGTCAGGGTTAATGTCAGGGTTAATGTCAGGGTTAATGTTAATGTCAGGGTTAATGTTAATGTCAGGGTTAATGTCAGGGTTAATGTTAATGTCAGGGTTAATGTTAATGTCAGGGTTAATGTCAGGGTTAATGTTAATGTCAGGGTTAATGTCAGGGTTAATGTCAGGGTTAATGTCAGGGTTAATGTCAGGGTTAATGTTAATGTCAGGTTAATGTTAATGTCAGGGTTAATGTCAGGGTAATAATGTCAGGTTAATGTTAATGTCAGGTTAATGTTAATGTCAGGTTAATGTCAGGGTTAATGTTAATGTCAGGTTAATGTTAATGTCAGGTTAATGTCAGGGTTAATGTCAGGGTTAATGTCAGGTTAATAGGGTTAATGTCAGGTTAATGTTAGGTTAATGTTAATGTCAGGGTTAATGTCAGGGTTAATGTTAATGTCAGGGTTAATGTTAATGTCAGGTTAATGTCAGGGTTAAGGTTAATGTCAGGGTTAATGTCAGGGTTAATGTCAGGGTTAATGTCAGGGTTAATGTTAATGTCAGGGTTAATGTCAGGGTTAATGTTAATGTCAGGGTTAATGTCAGGGTTAATGTCAGGTTAATGTTAATGTCAGGTTAATGTCAGGTTAATTTAATGTCAGGTTAATGTCAGGGTTAATGTTAATGTCAGGGTTAATGTCAGGGTTAATGTCAGGGTTAATGTCAGGGTTAATGTTAATGTCAGGGTTAATGTCAGGGTTAATGTCAATGTCAGGGTTAATGTCAGGGTTAATGTTAATGTCAGGGTTAATGTTAATGTCAGGGTTAATGTTAATGTCAGGGTTAATGTCAGGGTTAATGTTAATGTCAGGTTAATGTCAGGGTTAATGTCAGGTTACCAGGTTAATGTCAGGTTAATGTTAATGTCAGGGTTAATGTCAGGGTTAATGTTACAGGTTAATATTATGTCAGGTTAATGTTAATGTCAGGTTAATGTCAGGTTAATGTCAGGTTAATGTCAGGGTAATGGTTAATGTCAGGTTAATGTTAATGTCAGGTTAATGTTAATGTCAGGGTTAATGTCAGGTTTAATGTCAGGTTAAATGTCAGTGTTAATGTCAGGGTTAATGTGTCAGGTTAATGTCAGGTTAATGTTAATGTCAGGTTAATGTCAGGGTTAATGTCAGGTTAATGTCAGGTTAATGTCAGGTTAATGTTAATGTCAGGTTAATGTTAATGTCAGGGTTAATGTCAGGGTTAATGTTAATGTCAGGTTAATGTTAATGTCAGGTTAATGTCAGGTTAATGTTAATGTCAGGGTTAATGTTAATGTCAGGGTTAATGTTAATGTCAGGAATGTTAATGTTAATGTCAGGGTTAATGTTACTGTCAGGGTTAATGTCAGGTTAATGTCGGGTTAGGTTAATGTCAGGTTAATGTCAGGTTAATGTTAATGTCAGGGTTAATGTCAGGGTTAATGTTAATGTCAGGTTAATGTTAATGTCAGGGTTAATGTTACTGTCAGGTTAATGTTAATGTCAGGGTACTGTCAGGTTAATGTTAATGTCAGGTTAATGTCAGGTTAATAATCAGGGTTAATGTCAGGAATTAATGTCAGGTTAATTTACTGTCAGGTTAATGTCAGGGTTAATGTCAGGGTTAATGTCAGGTTAATGTCAGGGTTAATGTCAGGGTTAATGTTAATGTCAGGTTAATGGTTAATGTCAGGGTTAATATTAATGTCAGGGCTAATATTACTGTCAGGTTATGTCAATGTCATTAATGTTATTATGTCAGGGTTAATGTTATGTCAGGGTTAATGTTTATGTCAAATTAATGTTAATGTCAGGGTTAATGTTAATGTCAGGCTGGGTTAATGTCAGGTTAATAATGTCAGGTTAATGTTAATGTCAGGGGTTAATGTCAGGGTTAATGTTAATGTCAGGGTTAATGTTAATGTCAGGTTAATGTTAATGTCAGGTTAATGTCAGGGTTAAGGTTAATGTCATGGTTAATGTCAGGGTTAATGTCATAGTTATGTCAGGAATGTCAGGTTAATGTTAATGTCAGGTTAATGATATTGTCAGGTTAATGTTACTGTCAGGTTAATGTCGAGGTATGTTAATATCGATAATATTAGGGTTATAATGTTAATGTCAGGTTATGTCGAAATTTAATAATAGTTACTGTGAGGGTTAATGTTAATGTCAGGGTTAATGTTAATGTCAGGGCGAATGTCAGGTTAATGTCAGGGTTAATGTTAATGTCAGGTTAATGTTAATGTTAGGTTAATGTCAGGTTAAGGTTAATGTCATGGTTAATGTCAGGGTTA